>NC_042531.1:18126165-18430326 GCF_900963305.1 Echeneis naucrates | reverse complement strand
CTACGCCAGATAAAAAGTACATTGCAAATTTAATTGTTGTGATTATCAAAGGATGCGCTTGTCTGCCCGACAGGCCGTCACTGTCACTAGGCATCTTTGGACAAATGTGGGCGACGACATAAACATCAGGACAACATATAGTGGCAACGCCAGTTTCATGTAGACAACAGCTGACATCGGCCATCTTGACATATGAAGTACGAACATTCTGGTATTGAGAAAAATCCATCAACTGCTAAATATTACAACGCCTGTTAGTCAGCAGTGGGATTTGGCATCAAACTTTCACCAACAAAGAGCTGTTGGAGCCCAACATCTTTCTGACGTAAGACTGACGTCTGATGGCTGCTGGGGGTGCGTCCAGGGTATGAATTTCCTTATCCTTTGTCTATCCGTCTGTTTGAACAGCGACTGACAGCAAAGTTCCCCTCCTTTACTGCCGTGAAATGTGCCCTGTTTCCATTAATGCTCATTTAGTTCAAGCAGTGTCCGAATGAAAATTGATGCCTCAAGCATAAGCTACAAATTTGTGTTTTGTCTCCTGGGTAATAAGGCGCAGTTTGACAGTTTGTTGTGCAACATACTCTCTGCAGCTGAGACATTTGATGATCCTACTAATGATCTGTGATGTTCATAATTTCAAAAAATTCAATTCTTGGCTTTTTTTTTTTTTTTTTTTTTTTTTTTTTTGATTTGTTTTTTAAAAGCCCAAAAACTCCACCAATGTTTCATCAATGTTTCTGTTCTCAGCAAACTGAAAAAGGCTTAAAAACTGGTGGACGGAATAATAACTTTAAAGGTCTCAGAAAGCCATATCCATGAGTCATTTAATAAGTCATTTCAATATAAAATTTTCACTGTCATAAGGATGGATATGTCGGTTTATACTTTGTGCTATTACATATTAGTCCTGTTACGCCATCTTGACAAATACTTCTAGTTCTTTGTGAAATTGTGTTTGGATGATCGTGGTTTACACCCTCACATCCCTATCAGCCTAGTTCTTTTAGCTTTTATGTATTAAGTTTCTATGCTGAGTTTTGCTGAAGTTTTCAGTGTTTGTGTGCCATTATTTGTTTATTTGTAAATTTCACAGTGTACATAAAGAATCCTCTCTGCAGCTTTGAGATGGGGTGACCTCTGACCTCAGAGCTGTCAGGCCTCCAGATGTCTGCACTGCTCCTCATCATCGTTTTCATGAAGCGGTGACCTCCTGCAGGCCTGGATGTGTGATTTAAGACATGTGTCAAAACTGTATCACCAAGAGCTCTTCCAGCTGTTACTGGTTTGATGAGCCATCCCAACTAATTTTTGCATCTCAGATAATAAATGAATCTTTCAAAAGGCCACTGCTGGAGCTTATTGGCGTGCAGCAAGTCATAACATACAATGCAAAAAAATTAAACAAATAAGCAGTACGTAAAAGTATATGAACTGTAGGAGCAAAATTTTTCATTAATATATTAGCGCAGGTTAATCATTGAAATGTAGTTCAGAAGTGTATCACTCTGGCATGCCTTGCAGACATTATTTGGAAAGGAAATATTGGCTTACAGCAATCAGAATAATAATTGCAAAGGCAGGTAATGGCATTTTACTTGAGAAGTAAAGTAATAATCTTTAATTACTGAATACTAGCAAAGCAGTTTTATTCAAGCATGAAATGAGGAAATGAAACAGAACACAATGACTTCATTTATTAGGCAAGCAGCTTCCATTTGTCCCACAAGGCCAAACTGGCACTCCTCTCATTCAGCCAGCTGTGATTTCATGACACAAGATGTCAAAAATAGACAGTAATTATCCCAGAGGAGGCTTTTAGGAAACCACTGTCTCTCTCGTTATTTATGTTACCGCACTCCATTAATATCTGCAGCTTCCTCAGACACCAACAGGTGTGATCCTGCTGGTCCAAACACACAGATGTTATTGGGAATATTTTTGGAAGAGAAAGTGGAGAAAGCCTGAGATATATAGATTTTCCGTCCAGGAAGAAAGCAATTAAAAAACAGGTTTCAACTGATCTGCTCTGCATGCAAGAAGCTTTTATGACAAAAGGATTACTGAACCATCACTGGCACAATATTTCAAATGCTAAATTATCACTTACACATCAAAACCATGTCATCAAAATCAAAAATTCTCCATGTATTCATGACAAAAATTGCAAAAGCAATTTTTGCAAGAGCAATTTTTGACTGATTTCTGCCAATCCAAATTTGTATTTAAGTGACCAGCGCTCAGGGTGCAGTGTGCATTATTATTACAAGCAGCCAAAAGACATAACACGACAGAACAATAGAAATAGAAAGTGTGGGAGTTAAAGTCCTTCCTGTTCTGTTGTTGTCTGCACAGAGTAAGAGAGAGGATGGCGGGAGCGGGCTAAAAATGGGAAATGGGATCTGGGGGCACTGAAGACCCACACTTTGTAGTGTTGACAACACAGGAAATGGAGATGAAAAGAAGGAAGTGGCCACAGATTTTTGCAAGCAAGACACTGTCAGCTTACCAGGCTGAGCTTCAGCATGTTTTCCCACTTTAGAAGACGTGTAGTCAAAACCACCTGGTGGATATATGTCGCAGACGGCTTCAGCCAGGAGCCTGGACGGAGGGGAGCGGTCGAAACAGGAAGTACGTCTTTGTGGCAATGACTGTCTGATGACAGACAGGACAGACAGGAGATACAAAGACAAATTCCATTCAACAAATAAGCCATCAACACATCCTTCATCAGCTGCACAGAATTTATTAGTCCTGAACTTCAAAGACAAAACCGAATTAAATATTAGGTAAATATTGGCTTAATGTTCATATTTAATCCATAAACTATTTAGGAGTGTGAAAGTAATTAAACACTGCAACTTTTCTCCAATTAAAATTCTTCAGGAATTTCATTGAGATGAGTCATAACTTTCTGCACATTGTCTGACACATTGCCTTCCGTAACATAGTTTTAGTCTTGTTATGTTGTCGTGTTATTTACTGTAAACCTTGGAGATGCTGGAGGGCAGTATTAGTATTCGGCATTCAGTGTTTCCTCATTCATTCATTTTAGGATTTGCTCCAAGCTAAGTGGCTCCAGCTTCTGTTTATGTTACAGAGTGGAGTCAAACATTCTCCAGGAAAGTGATGAAAGTCTCAAATGCTTCTTTAGTTTGTTTGGATGTGCAAAGTGGTTAGACGATGAAATGTTTTAAGTCACATCCTGCGTGAAATCCTTGAAAATGACAGATGCTACATACGTGGCCATGAATGTCAGACATGGAGTTTTATTCCCACACCACTGCCTTTAGCGTGATCTTTCACTTAAGAATTTGCCCTTCATCTGCATCTGCGCTGAAAAGGAAAGCAAGTCCTGCCTTTAAAGCTCCATTTAATGCAATCCAGATGTCATCCTGGAAAATTCTCACAGAAGAAAAAAAAAGTATGCATTACGAGAGGGGAGGTGGGGGGCTAAGGCATGGAGGGATATACCATAAATAATACATGCTGATGTACGAAACATGACATGGCATTAGGGTCGAGAGAAGTTTTCTTAAACAGAAACTCCAGCTTGGCGAGTGTCATACCCTGTTATTGCAGAACAAGCAAAGCCTCTGTTAACAGCGTTACAGAAATGGAAAAAGAAATTGCCTCTAGTAGGTATGCTATCAGATTTTAGGCACGTGATCACTGTAAACATTTTTCTCAAAATGGAAAGCAAATCAACAGAAAGTAAGTGAATGTCAGCACCTGGAACCTGCAGGTTGGACTCCAGGACAGCCGATGACCCGCTCACATGTGCTGCTTGAACCCTAGCTGTGCCTCTTCCTGTGAAGCCTTTCTTTTTCTTTTTCTATACACACCGCAGAATCTGAGTAATATTATGAGCAAAGAGTACAGACCTACTAACTGATTGCATGATGGGAAATATAAATGCATTATTTCACAATGATTGCGACTATTTATTTATTTTTTTTTAACATTTAGAACAAAACATACTCATTCGAGAAAGACTCATGGAAAATACTTAAAACACAACTTAAGAGATGAATTCATACGTCCTCCTGTGAGAGCAGCCAATTATCCGCTATTACACATGACTGAGCATTCTTGTCTTCGGTAAAGGAATTCTTTCTTGAATAGTTACCCTTGGTAAGGCCGGTGAAATTGGAAAAAAATGTGCATGTTAATGATGACACCATCAACAGCATCAGTAATAATAACAGTTTTGCTGGAATTGAGACGATGCGTTGTCCAAACTTTACTGTGTTTTCTCAGTGCAGTGAGTCAGTCCTAAATGCTTTTAGGGCGCTAATTTACTGTGCATGGTTCAAACGCAACATTCACACCATCACATCGGTCTGAACACCACCCCTCCAAAAGACTTTCTTCCATCTGGTGCTTTGATGATGGTGGTCAAGAGTGTTTAAATTACACATCATTTTACTCTCACCATACCATTCAGTGACCCCTCATAGCCCCTCCAGGGTTATTGTTATCCTGTTTTCCCATTCCCATTCATTTTTGAGGTTTATCCTTCACTTTGTCACACATCTGTAGTAACTTTAATTGTTTGCACGTGGAAATTTTTGCTGTGATGTCATGTCTGGACTCATTGTGGTTGTTTTTTGTTTTGAATGTTGTTTAAAATCCTGCCTTTTTCTTTCACAGCAGTTTTTTTTTTTTTTTTTTTTTTTTGGGAATTAGTCCTCTGCCTATATATGAGCCAGTCCTTGCTCTGTTCAGCCAGCAGGTTGCTCAGTGGTTGAAGCCTCTTCCTTACCTCTCACCCGCTCCACCTCTGTGTTGTTGGTTACAACCATGCTCATTCATGTTGACTGTTGAGAATGAGGATGCACATATTGAAGCTCACACCATCAGACAAGCATTTAGTTTTGGATTGGGTCACAAACAAAAAACAGGTGCTTCGACTTTTCCACAGTTACGTCGATCTGAAATTGTAGGTCAGCATTTTCTAATTTCCTTTTATGTCTTTCCTCTATCCTACAGGAAACACGATAGGAACCACTGAAGCTGTTTTCCTTATCAGCCTTTCCCAACTCACAGCCCAGTTCTCATAAACATTGGAACCCCCAAATAAATCACTTGTCAATTCCTAATCTGTCTCCTGACTCCTTTCACCTTTAGCTATTTCTGGTGATTAGCAGCTATTCTTTAAATTACTGTTTTTGCCATAGATAGATTCTTTTAGCAAACAATCAGACTGAGATGGGAAAAAAGTACAAAATATGGTCCAGCCGTTCATTCATCTTCTGTCACTTATCTGTTTCCGGATCATGGGGGGTGCCAGAGCCAGTCCCAGCTCACATTGTTATAGGACATCTGACGGTCTGCAGCAGAGCACCTTTTGTTTCTTCTTCATCAAGTGGTTTATATAGCTCGGGCTATAGCTCGGGATTTTCTGGAGTGCAACCAGTGGCAGCCATGACAAGAACCGTGATAAGAGCTGCAAATCCGCAGTACCATGTGGTACACACCTTTGGTTTTTTGAGCTGCCACTCTGAAGCCTCCAGTTTGTAACTTGGCTGTGGTGTTTTTTTGGAAACCATTCATTCATTTTTCACTGCCTATCTGGTTCTGGGTCATGAGAGGCGCTGGTTTGGTTCCAGAAGGTACACCCTGGACAGATCACCAGTCCATCACAGGGCCAACACACAGAGACAGACAGAGACCAACAACCACTCACACTCACACTCAGACCTACAGACAATTTAGAGTCACCAGTTGACCCAAGCATGGCACACTGGAAGGAAGCCGGAGTACATGCAAACTCCTTTTTGGAAACCAGAAGAAACCACATTTGGAGGAGAAGGTAGAGATCATTAGGACTGAAGGTCTGGCTATTCTGTGCGGAGTTTGCATGTTCTCCCCGTGCCTGTGTGGGTTTCCTCCGGATACTCCGGTTTCCTCCCACTATCCAAAGACATCACAAATGATGGAACAAATGATCTACAATTGCCTCAAAAATCATAATTCAAATCAATTACAGCGTCGCATTCGGAGCCGAAGTCTGAGCATGGTGTTTGTGTTGTCGATGGTGAATTTGAACAGCTGATGAACAGCATCTAACACAAATTAACAGGAGGGAGAGCGAATAATTTCAGCTCTGGAATTGTGTGTTTCATTTAATTCAGAAGGCCTTTTGTGACAAAGCTATGCATCTCTTCATCGTGCTGATTGCTGCTTTATGTCCCAGGTCCACAGGGGCTCCTGCCAGACAGTTGTAGCTAGTTCAAAGAAAATTAGCTTTGGCAGGGAAACAAAAAGAGCCGAAGGGCAGTAAAAATGCTCAACTTGCGGTTTGCTCATACTAAAGATCTTTTTTTTTCTTCTCTCAAAAAAACCCCTCCTGCCTTGAGATAACAGTGGTACAGCTCAGTCTGGGAGACAACAGAGCAATGTGGAGGGGTAAGGTCATAGAGAAAAACCCAAGATTACAAAATTTCCTGTGTGCAGTCAGCACGTCAGCGGCTGTGTAGTGGCTCACATATCGCTGTTACTGTATATATTCTATAGGGGGCTTTGATTTCACCTCAAATTGTTCTTTTGGAACACAGTTGAACAGTTGACCAGTTACAGGCAGACTGCATAAATTTTGCAAGGGGGTGGGGGGCTGGTAACTGCAGGGGAAAAGAAAACCATCCCTGGACTTTTCCAGACAGACAGGCACAGTAAAGACCTGCTGGGTTTTTGTGACGGGCCACTGGTCCACCGGTATGTCCCAGTATGCACAGTGCCCTGGATGTGACTGGAGAAGATTGCTGGGGGGCTAACATGTTTATTGACCATGGGCCATTGGCTAATATTAGCATTACATAAGAGCAACCATTTCTACAGCACAAGTGTTTCTGTGATGATACCAGACAGGAGAGGGGAGTCAGATTGTGAAATGAGCAGTGCAGCCAGGCCAACTGCTCACTTCACTTCTTGTCCGCAGGGAACTACATGTTTGGAATAATACAGAATATTACACACTTTTTTTTTTTTTTTTTTTTTTTTTAATCTTTCGTCCACCACGCTCCCTCCACCAAAGCTCCCTAAAGGGATCGTGTCAAGTACTGTTATTTTCTGTGTACTCGTAAGTTAAATTGATTTTCGGTACTGAGGCTTTTGAATCAAGATTAGGCCTTCTTCTCTTCTTTAGACATCCATGACATTTTCCAATAATCTTGAATAAAATATTAAAAACCTGGACACTGCCACCTGCGTTTCTACCACAATTACCAATTTGACAACCTCTAAACAAGTATAGTTAGATTTAAGTTGCAGTGGCATCACGAGGTATTCATAGCTCTCCACTTTTTGCAAATTGAGATGTGAAAATTGTCATATTATAAACTGTGTGTAGAGATGCTAACCTTAAAATAAGTGATTTTCACCATTTTCATTATTCATTATTTCATTATTTTCATCACAATCAAACAGTGGAAATACATTTTTTGTATGTTAATCTACTATTTCATATAAATATATTATTATTATTATTCTATAATAATAGAATAGAATAATAATAAAAGATTGGCCAGTCTTTGACAATATCCGTTTTAGGTGTCCTGCGTATGTTTGTTGAAAGTTGATGTTGGCAGGTCAGAGGAAGTCTTACAGCTTCTCATATATCTTCCTTTGAAGAAAGCTAAAATGTAAATGAAAACAATAGGTGTCATTATTTTGACAACACAGTGTGATATTGGACTCACGTGAGCTAAGATTTAGCAGCTGAAGTTGAGAAGAGCAGGTACATGCTTACTCAAATTATCACCTGGATCAAACTATGTGGAAATATCAGAAATAACAAATTCTCTCATCGGATATTGTGTTGTTTTCTGGTCCAACGTGTTTCCGAGAGGCCTCTTTGCAACATAATGGTTGTCTCAGATGTCTTTTTCTTTTTTTTCTTTTTTTCTCTTTTTTTTTTTTAAATTTCAACTCAAAGATGTTTCTCATGGGAAACTCACAAGGATTATTAGCTCTTGAGGAGCTGAACTTCTTTTAAACCCTGGCTGTTAATCAAAACCTTGATGACTCTAATGGGACCCAGTGTAAAGTTTTCCTGAAACTGAACGAAGAAAAAAGTTTGTAAATTGTTTCCTCTTTGCGTAATCCTGTATGCTTTTTGTACGCTGTTCCCGCTACTCTGACAGAATTGCATGTAACTCTATATATACATCTAGATTTCCAAGGATATCATGACTTCATTTAGGAAATAAACTTAAGGTTCAAAAGGCAGGATGGAGACCTACAGGAAGATGAATACAGTATCTCATAGTTTATCAGAGTGATTTGCATGATGAGAAATGATTGCTCTTTAGAAACAGCTATCCCCTGCAGGGCCCTCCAGCAAAAAGGCAACAATTTCATTTACAAAAAGGTAAAGTGAGGTTACTAAAGGGTTTACTTTTATCATATCTGCCACAGGGCCATCCTACTATCGATAGCCTCATCTCCCTGACCTCTTAGTGTAACCCCCTAACAACATTATATGGCTCAATTGAACTGACATTTAAAACTTTGCCTCAGTCTCCCATTATCCCATTTTGAGCCAGAGCGGCACGTACACACAATCATCTGTGTGCAGCCGCCAATTTACTATTCAGCCCTATCGCTGTAGCTAGGAGGAATGATTTATTTCATTATTTTCAAAGTCAAATGCAGCCTCTCTGCTCATTGTTTTGCCGATAAAGAGCTGGCTTGCCCTCAAAAGACTGTTAACTGTTTGGACATTTTTTTTATTTTTTTAGACTTTCATCATTGGTGCTATATTATTTCCTTCAACCATTAAAAAAGGAGACACACGTTGTTAGAGTTCATATCCAGGAACCACACAATGGTCATGTGATTTAACTGTGAGCTGTGCTTTTCTGACCCTTATCTCCAGCCATACAGGTGTCAGACCACAAACATGGCAATTACAGCAGCATGGGACCTGTTTCCTTTTATTTGTACAGCTGAAGCCCTGATCGCCTTGGTTTAAAGGCATTGATGATGCACTTGTATCACAGACCAGATGACAGATCTTAGTGGTCAGATGGTCATGAGAAAATCAAGTAAAACAAACTTTAATGTCCTTGTCTTGACCGGTCTTGTTTTCACTCATTAACTGCTGTTATATCTTTAGGCTCGGGCTGTTTGGTTTCCAGATTCAGCTCATGGTGTATGTCATCAGTACTAATTTCCATGAATTGAAATGCACTTCTCTTGCAGAAGTAAAGCAAATTGGGAACTCCAGTGAATTTTTGCATGTTAGCTATCTCAGCTGATGACGATGTCGCGTTGTGAAAGAGGAAGAGCAAACTTTGACTTGGAAAGATTACTGTCACATTAAACAGCAGATTTTTTTTTTTTTTTTTGACCACTTGATGGCAACAGATACACACGTTTTTTCTGAGGTTAGCATGCTAACTTGCTAAATGGCATAATAACTAGCACGCCAGCTAATGGCAGCGGGTCTCATCACTACAGTGTATATTGACCCGCTACAGATGCAGTGCCACACTGAACAACATAACCATTGAGCACCAGCACATAGATGAGCACCGACACCAAAACAACCGCCATCTGTGAAAGGTGTGCCCGAAACAAAGTGGAACATGAAAAACAAATTAGCCAAGAAAACACCCTCATCTTCAAAGCAGACACACATAACCGAAGGTCTGTGAAGCATTTAGGCACAACAGACCCCAGACGGGGTGAGACCTCACCACGCAATCTCTGTCACATACATCGGACCCAGTGCAGCATGAGGAACAGCTGCTCCATATTTGCACCCCAAGCCAAACAAATAATGAAAACTGTTTCAGCTAAACTATATCAGCTCCACTGGCATTCTATCCATCCAGATCCACCATCATAAATCAATTTGGCAGCTTTTGTGGCTTTAAAACTATCAACAGCCATCTTTGATCCACCCACTCTGCAGAGCATATGTCCTTCATTTTCTATTGTTCATAGTGAAACAATCAGAATCCCTTTGACTGAGGAAAATAAGATGTTGAAATCAGCACTAATGGAGGTTGGGATGGCGTAGTTATGCGATCATGTGATTCAAATAGATCTCCATATATTTATGCAGGTAGAGGCCAGTCAGTTACCACTTTGGCTCAGAAATATTGCAATGACTTCTTATCAGCTGGCATGAAATTTAGCACATCACTGCACATGAATTCAGATGACTTTGTTGATCCTCTGCTTTTCAGTCATTCATTTGAATCACACATGCACATCTAGTTAATTTCACTGATAAAGTGTTTTTATTGAACCATTTTTTCTGGATCAGGTAAATTTGCTTGTCACTCTTTGGGCTGTTTCCCGTGTCTGCCATATTGCTTCCCTATACTTAGCCAACAGACACTTCTTTTTCCTAAAAGACCAACAGTTTTGGAGATAAGTACTTTACGTATTCAAACAGTCAGTCAGTTCTTTCTAACTATATGATTAAGAGTTTAAATAACGCGGATGGCATGTGTTTCTTCCTTACAAGCACGATATGATGAATTGTTGTCTGAAAAAAAAAAAAAAAAAAAAAAATTCTGAAGCATAAATCTTAAAGTCTTAAAAATGTGGTGTAACAGTAGGAACTCAAGTCAGCCATCAAGATGTTGAAAAATGAGCCCACATGCCTGGAACTTTCATTGGGACATACTGTATCCATGTGTGACACAAACAAAATGTAGGAAGTTAGGTGACACTTGAGACTGAACAACCTCCCAGGGTATCCATATCAACATCTTTTCAACTCGAGACTATTTCTGAACCCATTTACGCCAAGCGCTGCTATTTTAAGTGGAGAGGGGAGCTGCTGTGCACACAGGGGAAGGGAGAAGTATCACAATCATCTCAATGAATTTACACTGTTTAAATCTAAGGTGCACAAGTTACTTTTTTTAAGCACGAGGCTAGGAAAATGCTCATCTTTTATACTACTGTCAACAAAGCACATTTAGAGCACACTAAATATGTACCAATCCATGGCTGAAAATAGTCCCCAACAACAGTTGTGTTAAGTCCTCATTTAGCAACTACAGCGTCTATAGTACTTTTAAAGATTTACAACTTCAGTAGCAAACAACTGGCTTGGGCCTGAGTCTCCCAGGGCGAAAAGGGAAGTGGATTTATGACACAATTCATTAAAAAAAAAAAAAAAATCATTATTGAGCAACCTACTTTGGGTTTGTCACCATGACACGCTGTGACAGTAACTACAGCAATACAGCAGGCTGCTTCGACAATAAACTCACACACATCAGTGTTTTGACTTTTTGAGCAAACGGTGAGAAAAAGTCTTGCCTCTGGAAAACTAAATAACGATAGTTCAGTACTTGACCGTAATTTTGTTAACCTTTCTTAACGCACATCGAAAACTCTGATTGTGTTTGGTTGCAAAAGTTGTAAGCGTATATTATTCTTCGATAGAAGATTAAACATTACAAATACAGACTCGGCATGTTACCTCAGAGCCTTCCAGTGATAGTTAAAATTTCCTCAAGTGCTCAACACAAACCAAAATTTTTTTAAATGGCAGATTAAGTGTATTATATTATATTTATCATATGTCTTCTTTCACTGCTCTTTGAAGAGATCACAAACATTACACATTAGGCTACACATTAACCTAACAGCTTCCATAGTTTTCTTGTTCTTCGCAATCAGTCTCAGTCTTGACACTGTTCAATCTTGAACAAGATGAAGACCCAAGCCCTCCGAATTTTTTACTACTGAGGGGGAATTCAGACATGACATGAAACCTTTGTAAAACACACAAGACAAACATTTCTGCTAATAGCCTGCTGTTAAAACAAATACCATTGAGCTGGCCTCTTGCCTGTGTAACAGACACCCTCTTTTCACTGCTGGGTTGCATTTTCTGTCAGGCCTTGGTGGAAGTGGGGTGGGGTGGGGGGGGGGGGGGGGGGTCACGTTTCGAAAGCTTGGCAGCATAGTGGCATGTAAAAGATGTCCCCTGTGCTGGAATGCTAGAAAGAGAAGCAGAACAACAGGACATGCAAAAGGATTCTGTTATCTGCTGCCATCATATTCCATGAACATCAAACCTTAGAAAGAAATCTGAGTATGTTTTGACAGGACAGTCATTTGGTAAAGTTCTGCTTGTCAAGGAAGATCAGCAAGTTGTAGTAACCCTTGCTGTCAAGATGCAGTCTGAACATTATAGTCATTATTTCCAGCAAATCATGGGGATCTTATCAAGCTGAATGTAATGTCTGTCCTGGGAGTTGCAGAAGTCTGAGAAAATTCTTCTCCAAAACCAATTGATGGCAACAAGATAAGCAGCAATTAATCTTCTCGACAACCTTGGGAAATATTAGACGACTCCTCCACACTGCCCAGAGACTTTAGGTAAAGATCCACGAATTTCATGTGAGTTTGTATTACATTGTAACTAAAAAAAAACAAACAAACAAACAAACAAAAAGCAAGAGACTTAAATCAATTATTTAACAGTCAAGCCTCAAAACTTCGCTTTGTAAAAAGTTGACAAGAAAAGAAAATGTATGCCAAGCAGTCAGGAGGTAAGGTCCATAAATATTCTAGAAATATGGCAGTGTGTTCAAGTTCATATGAGGTGTTGGAGTGTGTTTGTCATTCACTGTCCCCCATGGACCAGTGCTAATGCTGCTGGCGTTTTATGATCTACCAAGTGCGTCAGACTCTTTCCATTCCAGACGGATTCTCCAGCCACCTTGCTCCCGAAAGTCTTGCTCCACATGCCAAAGCTTGCTGGGCCTGAGCCAGGTGACCGCGGCCTTCGTCTAGGGCACAGGGAGATGCCTGCCAGGGTGAGCGGAGGAGTGGGGGAGGCAGGCTGGGTATGATCTTGTCTGCATCTGTGCAGTGTCTGGCGGGGTAAACCTCACACACCCTGATCTGGGATCAATTAAAGGTGGTGCTGACTTATTCGAAGAATCTGTCTCATATGTATTTTTTGACAGTTGAAGGAAAGAGGCACCTAAAGGAATCAAACTTTGCAATCCCGGTAGCAGGACTCTTCCAGCTGGAGGCCTGAATAAACTGGCTTGTGTGTGTATGTGTGTGAAAGTCAGAGGTCAATGGTCTGTAAATGACACTGCTTGAAAGCTACTAATACTGATTTAGCAGGTCGTAAAATTATGTAGTGTAAAAAACTCAGCGTATACATGGTCCGATATTGTATTCAGTTTCGCGATGATGGCAAACTGTAAACCTGTACAATGGCGACCCCTGGTGGTTCAGTAAGAACTGTAAGCTCATTCAGTCAGAATTCATCAGCGTTTATTTGAAAATGTGACTGGTGGAACGCACTTGGAAGTTTTGTCACTTTTTCAGTTGTTTGTAATGCCCTTGAGCTTTGGGTACGTACTGACAATCTCGCGCTCTCTCAAGAGCTCGTTGAAAGCAGAGCAGTATTCTTGACCCTTGTCAATAACTTTATCGATCAGTTTGATGACAGCTTCCTCTGGCTGATTGATACATTTCAGATTTTGATACTCTCTGTCTGTGACAATATTTCTAGCGTGAGTATGCTGCAGAATGAAGGAGGGATCGGCTCTCAGGCAGTCAATGAGCTCCGACTTGTGCTTCAGGATCAGTTTCACAGCAGGGCCCTGTCAGAGACAATACAAACAAAATATTTGTTATTTGTCTTTTCGTTTTCTTCTTCTTCTTTTTTGTTTGCTTTCTTAGTTTTTATGTGGCTATTTGCGCATTAAATTGTATTTTTTGCATAATCATTTTATTTTGACATGCAGGCTCATGCCTGTAGCGCTCCTTCTTTCTCAGTGTTTAACTGAGGTTTTATTTTTTCCTCCCTTCCTTTCCTTCCTGAGTCGAAGAATTGAATAGGTCTCATCCATCATTAAGGAAAACCAGAGGACAATTATCTAAGATGAGCATTGCATCTGTCCAGAGAGACAAAATCCACTTTTATATCTTTGAACGCTCATTTGTTTAATCCGCGCAAAAGTGAATTTCAAAGCTTCCAAGTTGTAGTTTCACAGTGAGACAGTGCGCTGTCAAATCCGAATGTGAATTTGAATATAATGTTCTTTCATATCTAATACCTGCTACTAACAGTGTCTGTTGGATACACTGATGTGATATTATCTGATCATTGATAAACTCATGAGGCAATACATTTTTAGTAGAGACTAATAGGAACTGATTCAATAATGGTTAATCACTATGATGAAGGCAGAGGCCTGTCACTGAGGTTAAAAGGGTTTTGATAGTGACTATTAATATGTGTGATTATGACTATTAATAAATATGACTTTTAATAAGTGACTATATTATCCGCTTGCCTCTGAGAAATACCTTTCAATTTGTTAGTCATGGCTGGAGAGATTTAGAGTCTTGGCAGCAGCACCTTACTCTGAGGGAGCCTCCTGTCCTTTCTCATATCTCCTCTTTTTAGGGCATATTGCATATTGCCTGAAACTTCAGAGGCATTATGTGGTTTTTACCCACCAAGACCAAACTAAGCCATCAACGTGACGCTTACTGTTGGAAGTGTTCTATCACTGTGTATCTGTGAATGCTCTGTACCTGTGAGGAAGGTGGCGTCCCATACGCTGGGCCTGGGAAGAAAGTGCCAATGTTGTGTCTGTTATTGTTAAATGCTTTCATTTGACTGAGTCACTAACAGACAGTGATATAAACATTCATATTTCAAAAGCGATTACAATGAGCAGCGATATATACATTGGAAATGGTTACCTGCATGTCCAGAAGTTGGCTTCAGTGACACTGTAAAATCGATCTCGTCGACAGTGACACCAGATATTTTATCAGCGGTTATTACGCTGCCTCCTTGTGCGCAGTAATCTGCTCGGGGAAAGTGTCCGCCAACATTTCCTGAACAAGACAAAGATGACGCTTATCAAAATTAAATTTGAATAGTAAGGCTATAATAATGCACATCTTCCCTTTCCTTAAGCACAGCCAAATACACTGAAAAACAACACGAACAAACCAATAGGTTTTGATCATGAGGTGAAATGAAGAATCTGAGACTATCTAAGGAAAGTCTCTTCACAAATGAGTTGAAATTTACTGAGCACTTCACCTGAGGTAGCTTATGAAGGCACTAAGTACACATTGATTGCCTGGGTGAATTTTTATCTGGTCACAATAAAATGACACTTTAAAATGTTTGGTTTCGTTTTGAAAAAAAAAAAAAAAAAAAAAAAAGAATAAATAAATAAAATCTTTTCTAGTCCTGCTCCAACAATAGGCCTCAGGATTTTTGCTGCACTGTGTTTGTATCGTCTGTGTTGAGAGAAAAATGAGATCAAAGATTTTTAATAGAAAATTGAGGACTATGATATTGCATTTGTGTGCTTGTTCTGTGGATTTAACACCAATCTCATTTCAGTTTCACAGTCAAGTGAGAATTGTTAAATCTTACCAGACGGATAACTTCCCGGAGCTGCCTCTATCCTGAACTTCATGGTCTTCGCTGAAACATTTGCTATTTCTTTCATGGTAACAACACTGCCGCTGTCAGCAAAAATTGTTGGAGCGGGTGAGCCTGGAAGTATATATAGAACAAGTATAAAGCAGACCTGGTGTGGTGCTGCCTTTGAACATGTACAGACTGATCCTTACCTTGAGTGCTTGAGCAGAGGAGCTGAGGCAGTTGGCCGTAATGATTCTGATGCTGCCTCAGAATGTCCCAGAACGTCTCACAGTGATCTCCTCCCTTTTCGATTATTATTTTCAAAAGCATGCTCATCTTCTCCGGGGCACTGCTTTGCTTTTGTACCTCTTTGAATTCATTCATAGATAAAATGTCGCCACATTGTTCAAGAATGTAACTAGGGTCTCTTGAAAGCAACTCACACAGTCGCTCCTTCTTTGACTTCAGCTTGTCCATGGCTTTCAAGAATATTAAGCATTTACAGAGTAGGTCCACTATTTTATGGCTACGTTTACACAAATATACTAAGCATAAATGTTACATCAGCTGAGAATGTGACACCTTCTCACCTTCTCATATCTTATTATGACAGAACTGTGAAAACGGCCAACCTGTTTTGTCTTGGAGAAAGAAACAAACACCAAACAATTGCAGTTCAGTGTTTCCGCTCTCTGCGGCATTTAAGATAAACTTCCTTATTCTCTCCCTGTGACGTAAATAGGCCACACCTTCACCCTCTGTGAGCCCACACCTCCAGCTCATGTTGAACATAGTCCTCTCTCACATACAGCACAAAAAACTAACTCCAGATGCGTCCGGATCGGCAGATCTGCAGTGTCAAATCCGCAGATCAGTGTTAGTCATACGATAACTAAACGCAGGCTTATATTTTATTTTAGTAATATAAACAAACACTCACCTTTATTCATTTTTCCCTGAGGAGCAATTTGTCTTGCAATAAGTAAAACACGCCGACAAGATGATAAACAAAGGCATACCGAGCCATAAAAAGAGAAAGAGAAATCCTGAAATAGAGAGAAATAGAGAAATGTATATATATATATAATATAAACATGAATTTCCTTCCCTCCCCCCTCACCAGCATTCAAGAGAAAGATAGCTGTGGGGATGAAGGAGCTGATAGGTCTTGCTCCCAACTGAAGGTAATGGAAACCTGGAGGAATAGGGCAGATGTTTTACTGTGTATCATATACTATATATCATACAGAGTTACAGTGTATTTACAGTGGATACAGAAACACACTGAAGACTGGATCACCACATGGGTAACTACCAAAGGAAAAGGCGATTCTAGTTAAAGGGTAATAGGCTAAAAGGCTAAACTACCATCGCCACCACATCATATCTCTGTTGAACAATAAACATATTGGCTCCACCAATGTTCAGCGTTGGAAGAGGTAACTGCTTCCTCTTCGACATGAGGCCCTGGTCTGATAAACAAGTCTCTTTTTTTTAATTCTTTGCTTCCAAAGAAATAATTTTTACACCTTTGGAATCTTCGAGCAGTTATTTGTGCAAATGATCCAAGACCAGCGTGATAGCGACCAAAGAGCTGTGCTACATGGAGAGGCTTCTGAAGCGCATCGCTGAGAGAGCTTAACAGACATCAACAGACAGCTTTTCTTTCTTTCAAACCCAGCCTAGACCTCCCTGTGTCCTTTTGTCCTGGCTTCCTCCCACAGTCCAAACACATTCACCTTGAGGTTATTAATAAGTAACTCCGGGCCCGTAGACCTGAATGGTTGTTAGTCTCTATATGTCAATATGGAATCAATGGTCAATGTCTCCACACCCTCCTCCTTCATAGATAATGGATCAACAGATATTTGATGATATAATCATCATAGATATGTTTTTTCGAAGCTACGCAACTCAGTCTAGATAGAAGAAGGACGTAAATGTGTGTTTAAAACAGGAAATATCCATTTTATTTATTCATGACATTTTTTTAAATGAAAATATTATTAAATTGTTCACTTCATTGCAAGATCCACCAAAACGTGCACAAAACGTGTTTTATATGCAGTTAGAAATCAAATGTTATCAATAAACTAACATGAGCATTTGGGTATTTTAAGTTAATCAATTGTACATGAATCTAGAGGGAATAAACTGAACACAATGGTTATGGTTGCAGGGCTTGACCGCTGGTCACCAATCACACTGCTATCTCCATAAAGTCACTGCACTAGCTCTAAATGATCAGTAATGGCATATGCAAACAATATAGATTTGATATATTCAAATATCGATTAATTTTAGTTTCAACTTGAGTGTGAAGACAGAAACGTACAGTTGTTGCTGATGTGTCAGTTTAGTGCAGAGGTTGAGGTGTCACGTGTGGACAGTAGACATTACCCACAATCGCAGCCATAAAATATTAAAATAGAAATAATTAAGGGTTATGGATGATGAGTCCTTTGTCAGTGGCAGTAATGACAGGGCTATGGAGCATTTACTGTGGAGGTGTGTGCTTACTGCTGGATGGGCTTTTGACAAACGTAGCATTGCGCTCCAGTGTGACAGCCCTTCGCCCAGATGGCTGGTTCAGCTCGCTCATGTCCACGCCCGAGTCTAAACTGGTTTCTCGACTCTCGACAGGCCTTCGCCTCCTCTGCTGCTCTGACACGGCGTAATGGATCTCAGCCGCAGGTTTGCCCTCAAGAGTTACAAACCAGGCCCTGGGCGGCTGGGGGGAGGGCATTTTTGAAAACCCTGCTAAATGCCTGCCGTCCACGATTGCATTTAAAGTTCCTGGGACCGACACTGACTCCGGGAGGCTGAAAAGACCCCTGGGTAACATCGAGGAGGCTGCAGCCTGAGAGCCCTCCAGCTGGTCCTCAGTTTCCACCAGCTGCGTCTGGGACACCGACGGACTTTTCGACAGCGTCTGGGTGAAGCTGTCCTTACTCAGAGGCTCAGCGGCAGCACTGTTCGAAGCTGCCCCCGCGCGGGGCAAAGTGGCAGACTTGCCCCACTGGGGCTGCTCAGCTTGCTCATCCAAATGGAAAAAGGCTGGGGCCTGCAGGATTGCAACAGGCTGGTTGTAGAAAAACACGTTGTCAGTCAGAGACGCTGGAAGTCTCAACTGCTCTGCAGCTTTGATGAAACAAGTGTCATCATCTGGTTCATTGTTCAGGTCCAGCTTGTCGCACTTCAGCGTTATGGCCACAGCACTGGGATTAGTTATTACACTGTGCGCTGAATGGAGAGAGGAATTATGTCGATTGTCCCCCTTTTCTGCAAATGGCTGGTTCAGCCCATCCTGTTGATGCAAGGTGTCTTCTGAGCATACTTCAAAGACTTCATCATCACAGGTGGAGGTGGTTTGGTCTTTTGTTATCACTGGTGTGATCATCTTTGCCTCCCCTTCATTCAGGGAATGTCTGCATACACAACATAGCAGAGTGAGGCCGAAAAAATGTATATGAAAGCGCATCCTGCAAACTTTATTATTATTAAGTATGAAAACATTATAAATATATTTAGCTGAGCAAATTGCTACAATTCATTATTATTTAATAGAACGGTGTTGAGAAACTGTGTCTTAATGAGCTGCAAATGGCACGGCATTGAACCAAGGACTCGACCACCACCACCAAAAGGACCTAATTCTGCTGAAGCCTCAGTGCTTTCAGCTAGTGATGCAGTGTCACAAATATTTGAGCCAGATGTCAACAGAAAAATAACCACTGTAGGCGCAAATGTCCAGCTTTTCAAACCAACGCTGACCAAACAACAATAGTATTTTTATTTTTATTAAAATATTATCACTTAGAATTAATAGAAAGTGGGGACTACATCTTTGGAACGTATCGGATGAATAAAGCTTCCAATGGAGACATACTGAAACAAACAGTTGCACAACAACAACTCCAGCAACATCTTAATATATTACTCTCAGGATTCATAACCACCTATAGTATATAATAAACTAAAGATAAAAGGCATTATTACCTGCGATAACATACCAATCCAACCAGAAGACAAATGATGACGACAAGCAATCCTCCAAACAGAAGCAACAGGAAAGATGAATGGTTTAAGATGAAGTCGGTGTGAATTTCAAGTCCAAAGAAACCTGAAGCAAAGGAGAGACAGTCAGAAGAAAAAGGACACGGGACAAGAATCAGTGGGTTTCCTATCATGTATACTGTGCACTTGCCTCTGGTAGAGGACAGAGGTGCTGCTATCCAGTAGCCCAGATGGGGAGCCGTGAACGTCCACAAGAGTTTCCCATTGACTGACACCACCTTCCCAAGTCCCTTCCTCATCCACCCACCTGAGGAGACACAACAACAAAATGCAAGACAAGCCTTTTAGTAGTTTTTTGTGGTTTTGTATCTGTGAAGTGAACCCCAAAAGTGCTCAAACCTTTAAGATACAACTACTGATACAAGATAGATAGATGGAATATCTGAGAAACAAAACATCAGCTGACACGATGTGATGAGTGATTCTTCCAAAGCTCTGCATTAAAATACAACCCCATGTCAAATCACACCTCCCTTTTATCTTAACAGATTGCTCTCAGCTGGAGATTTAGTTTTTGACAGAATTAAAAATGCATGTGTGTTATTTGTTATTTTTCTTCATTTAGATTTTCTTGTTAATACTACAAAATTCCTTTACGATTTAACCACTACCTCCTTTCCTGATGGTATATTAATGAGGCACTTGGTCACAGGCATTTTACCACATTGTTGACAGAGCCTTTTTCTCCAAAAGTTTTGTGCCTCATCCCAATTTTTACTCACCAGTGGTTTGGTTGAGGAACCATGCTGGAACCACATTTGAAACCCGAAGTCCAAAGTCGTCAGGGATGCTGACGCTGACCTGTATGGGTCCACTCACAGGTAGCTCTGAGTCTCCTGAGAAAAGCTGGACGCTGACAGCTGCCACGGGGTTCAACCACACGCTCAAGTATCCTACAAAAAAAAAAAAAAAAAATAGAAAAAGAAAAACATCCCCACACGATTGTGCTTAAAGAAGAGGTGGCTAACATTTTCTCTGGGTAGGTTCACTCACTACTCGCTTTGATCAGTTTTCGAAATAAATTCATAAAGCGTTATCTTGCCTAAGGGCAGCCAGAGTAGTTTGACTGACAGTATTGACTAATGCTGGAGTACTGTGGTCAAATGTCAAATCCGATGTGAAAACTGTAGCATGCGTTCATTCATGTCAGGTAGGGTTGGTGTCTGTCAGTGTCTTTTCACGCTATCACAACCAGATGGCAGCAAAGTCAAAATATTCAAAACACAGAATTTTAAAGAGTAATTTAATCTCTTCATGGACAATTAATTTTACTTATGAAAGGACAAATATATGGTGAAATATGAGAATGAAATAAAAGAGAAATAAGTGAAATAAGAGAAATATGGTGGCAAAGTTACCATTCATAATCAATTACTTCTAACACTGTTCTAAATCTGTACACTGCCACAGCAACACACGAACAGACCTGATTTACTGCTCAAAATGCCCGGCATGTGGAGAAGGCTGCCGTCGTCTGATGTCAGCTTGGGGATGGTCAGGTAAGCTTTGACCGAGGTGACATTACTGTTGTCTGTCAGATTCAGCAGACTCCTGGGAAACCGAACGACAGGCTGTGATGGAGAGTCTATGAATAAAAGGCAATGTGAGAACTTATTTAATTTATTTAAGTCAACAATCGTGCTGAGAAACAAAGAAATAGGCAAGCACAAAAAAAACAAAACAAAACAAAACACTTTTTTTCTTCATACAGTACCAGATGTTTTTCCAGTGATCAGGACTGATTCTTCAAAGAACCAGAGGTTTCCTTGATTTAGGCCAAGCAGTGACATGGTCACAGATGAAAAAACTGCACCAGAGGGAAAAGTGCAAAGTTTAGCTTCAAAAGATTCAAAAAGAATCCACTAGATGGAAGCATGGCAGTGTGTTCAAGTTTTTGCATCACAACAATAACTAGTAAATAACTTGCCAACATGCATGTATCTTTGTATTTTTCTCAAATCAATTTTTTTTATGAAGTTTCCCATTTAGGGGCAGAAACCTCTGACTGCACAGGTCTCACTGAATTATAAACTCGAGCTGTAGAATAGCCTGCATTAACTTACAATTTTCTCCGTAATCAAGAGAGGTATATTATTATTATCGTTGTTGTTGTTCAGGCTGCTGTTGCTATATTTGTAATGATAACAATAATGAGATGGAGAAGAAGAAGAAGAGAACTGCATTTCTTTCAACTGTTTCAACATTTGAGGAAAACTTATTAACAATGAGGTAGCTAAACAACACCAGGCCACATTAAACATCTTACTTGGCATTCTGCTGGCCACGCAGGGAAGCAGGGCGCTAACGTAGCCATCCTTGCTGGCCATCACTGTGATAGGCAGCCCGCTTCGGTAAGGTACATTAAGCAAAATGCCACCGTCGTCCCCAGTGAGGGCTGTGTGCGCCCTGGTGTAATTGACATAAACATCCACAACCGTCTGGCTCAGGGACTGCTGACTCAGCATGTCACTCACCTGGACCTTCAGGTTAAAGGAATAACCTATAGTGGGAAGAAACAAGGTCAAGATAAGAGAAAAACAACCGTTTGTCACCACAAATGACCTAATTATTGTAAGATGTTCCTGTTATTTTGCCCGCCCTTTTTATGCAGTGTATCTGTGCGGGTTAGTGCTTTAACTGTTTGGAATTGGCTGCAGCTCCAATTAACCTCACAGGCTAGTTAGCCGCACAGAAAACACGACAGGAAAACTAATTTGCACACTCCCTTGTGGATATTATTCAATTATTCCCAGCTGATTTTAAAGAGGAGGACACGCATACAAACAATAAAATCAGCCGACTGGAACAACAAGGTAAGCATTTAAGACAACATTATGCTGCAGCAGCAGTGCAGACAGCTAGATACTGCGCACATTTCCAATAAAGTGATTGTCATGAGGGAACCCTGATCATTACATGTTAACAGGTAGCTCTTAGATAATCTCATTTTGGGCCTAATGATAATGTGACACATTGTCCACAAACCTAATTAGCCACTTTCACACCACGATTTTAACAACCAAGAGTAAATTAATGACAGCAACACTATATTTCTGATAGTTATAGCATAACAGTGAGGGGATGTAATATAACTGTGAGCAGATCCAACCAAGGATCAATGGCTTAGAGCCATGCAATATATTAAAGCTGCAGTAGTCAATACTTGTATGTAGCCACTAGATCTAATGAATATGTGAATCGCCTGAGCATTCACTCCAAGTCATAAATTCACAGGGAATTATCCTCAACATTACAATTCCACAATGTTTAGTCCTTTTGGCAAACTTTTGTGGTTTTTATGGATCTAGCGCTAACTGTTAGGCTACTGCTCACTAACAAATTCACTTTACAAACCTAACGTAAGTTGTTTTTACATATTACTCTGCTGCCGCAAAAAAAAAAAAAAACATTAGCATGAATTTAAAGAGTGGATTCTTCGGCGTTAAAACGCACTTGTCAAATTATGCATAAAGGTAAGAGTACATGGTTAACACTGATGGAGCCACTGATCAACGCTTCAGAGGAACTGTTCAGTACTAAAAATACTGTGTGCACCAGGCACCAGCCTCGGGCAACACGCTCTGCCCTGTTATAAATGTTCTGCACTGCACTATACTGTTTTTGTGGAGTCTGGGGCTAAAAGGGAATTTGGGGAGGTATAAATCTCAGCTTCTGGCTCATCTTCAGCCCAGTATATCAATTTTTTTTTTGTTATGAGGCCATTAAAATTTCTTCTTGTACTTTTTATTAGTACCTTTATGTGGCAGCACTGTTATAGCAGCCATGTCATAAGCATCCACCTCTCATGGTGACAGCTCAACACTGACAGCAGCATCGGTAGAATTTGCTGCTAGTCTGACTGTTCATAATCATCAGCCTGCCAAAGCGTGATTGAAAACTCATGGAGCTATGAGTTACGCTACCAGCTTCCACATTATATCTGTTCGTGCCAAAGCCAGATAACCACGTCAATCCGCATCCTTACCCCCTAACAATTCCCCTTGATCAGAGGCAGACAGACGCTTGGAGCTGCCAGGAGCGCCCGTATTTTCCAACCACAACAGGAAGTAAATACCCACATTTGGCTGCTTAGGAGTCAACCCAATGAGATAACTTTTTGGCAGTGCAGATGGACAAGAGGGTGCTTGTGTTGGGAGAGGCAGCCTCAGCTTTCTGTGTGTTCTCTTATGGTGGCCAAACAGAACAGAAGGGGGTCACTAAATCTGAAGTGGAGGTGTGACGTGCCAGATTACTGTAATCTCCCCCATTGGCAAACTGACTAGTGACACAAACAGGGTTATGAAGTATATTCAGAGGGGCTGTCTGAGGCCGCTGGGCAGATGAGGTAGCTCCCCTGTGGTGTGTAACATGAATTAAAAAACTGGTATAAAATTGCTTTCACATTTGTCTTCATCACCGTACGCACTTTAGACCTTTTAACCATAGGGGGCATAATTTCATGACTCAAACCCTGAACGACAAAATGTATTGATCCAGAAATGAAGATTATTTAAATGGTGAATAATGATCATAAAAAGTGCCACGTCTGTCAATAAATGCACCTAAATTTGCTTTTGCTGTCAAATCAAGCGCATACAGCGTCATCATCTCACCAGAGACTAGGATTAAGATCACAGGGAAGGAAGAAAAACATGTTGACTGGTCATTTCTCTGAGACCACCAGGCAGGGTAAACAGATGGTCCAACAGGGACTTAGCTCTGCTGACCCACCCACCATGGCTCTCCACCGTAAACATGCATGCTTGTGTCTATGTGCGTGTGTGACCGTATGTGTCTGTGTGTGCTGGAAGTAGGCCATACATTCCACTGATGGAGAAAAAAAAAAAAAACATGCATCCTTTAATATGTGGGCCAAATCAGCTTCAAGCAGAAGTAAGCAAAAAAAAAAAAAAAAAAAAAAAAAAAAAAGGACCTGCGATATGTGGCTAAAGACGCCCTCCAGGTCCATCCAGCTGAAGGGAGGACACCCAAACAAGCTCTGATGCTCTCATTCAAACATTTAAATCCTCCCAGGGCCAATAATGACGATATCTTTTAATCTTTTTCTCTTCCCCATTACAAAGAAAACAGCAGAATAGATGTCAGTTTGAGTGTGAGGTGACCAGAGTGCAGGGTGATTTTTGAAGAATTTAAACAGGGGGGGGGTTTGGGTGGGGGGTGCAACAGAGTGCTTGGGTACATGTCCAAGTGTTAAACGGTGAATCCAGGCCAATGGATCACGTGAGGACGGATGGTAATCTACTCCTACAGGAGCATGAATTAGTCATGAATCAGTTGATAAGTGAACAGGGTCACAAATCCCTCTTTCAGATCCTCTCCACTGCTCAGCTGAAAACAAGAACATGGTTGTACGTCTCTGACATACTGTGGAGAGATGAGGGAGGGGGCCTGGGGGGGGGGGCAGGAAAGACAGAGTGAACTTGTTTGACCTGAACAACACTTTTGGCCAAGTAACTTTTAAATGGTAAATATGGTGAATAATGGAGACGTATCGGTGGTTGCCTTGTTGGTGGTGGTGCAGTGAAAAGAGACAGATGGAGAGAGCCTTACAGAGGAAGTGACAGCAGGAATCTCCCTCATCGCTTATTACTCATCTACAGATCAGCAGATTTGTGAACAAATCCTAATACAGATGGTCCAGGATGACTAAAGCAGGGCATGTTAGTCTCTTATCTGTTACAAAAAGCCGTTTAGTGCAGGCTCTACAAGAAATGTCAGAATGGCAGCATGAACATTTCATCTGTGATTTGTTTCCTGTTGACATCCAGGTAATTAAAAAAAAAAAAAAAAAGAACAAAACATCATCATTAATCATTAATGATCCTGATCTGAACGGCCCTGTGATCCAGCGGATCTATACCAACCTGGCAGGTGGTCCAGCACTTGCTGTTGGTTCTGAAAAGGCTCTTGTCTCATGTGATCCCGCTTTGAAAAGTTCCCGTCATCGACATGCAGAGAGTGTCCCGGAGCCGGAGTGAAGTCTGCAGCCGCTTCGCCTTCCTCGCACAAACTCAGCGCCAATTTGAGGCAGATCAACAGGCTGAACATGGCTGAAACAAGGTGCTCGGTCACAGGTCCCATCTGCAGGTCTTCTCATCTGTGACTGCCACGACAGCGGCGATGCTCCATCCACTTTCCTGTCAGCCTCTGCTCAAAGAGCGCACATAACTCCTCCCCTTTCAGCTGCTTCCTGCTGTCTGTCCATCTATGTATCTCTGTCCATCTGTCCATCTGTCTGTCTGTCTAATATCTGTCTGTCCATCTGTCTGTCCATCTATATATCTCTGTCCATCTGTCTGTCTGTCTAATATCTGTCTGTCCATCTATGTATCTCTGTCCATCTGTCTGTCTGTCCATCTATGTATCTCTGTCCATCTGTCTGTCTGTCTAATATATGTCTGTCCATCTATGTATCTCTGTCCATCTGTCTGTCTGTCTAATATCTGTCTGTCCATCTATCTGTCTCTGTCCATCTGTCTGTCTGTCTAATATCTGTCTGTCCATCTATGTATCTCTGTCCATCTGTCTGCCTGTCTAATATCTGTCTGTCCATCTATCTATCTCTGTCCATCTGTCTGTCTGTCTAATATCTGTCTGTCCATCTATCTATCTCTGTCCATCTGTCTGTCTGTCTAATATCTGTCTGTCCATCTATGTATCTCTGTCCATCTGTCTGTCTGTCTAATATCTGTCTGTCCATCTATCTATCTCTGTCCATCTGTCTGTCTGTCTAATATCTGTCTGTCCATCTATCTATCTCTGTCCATATGTCTGTCTGTCTAATATCTGTCTCTCCATCTATCTATCTCTGTCCATCTGTCTGTCTGTCTAATATCTGTCTGTCCATCTATCTATCTCTGTCCATCTGTCTGTCTGTCCATCTATGTATCTCTGTCCATCTGTCTGTCTGTCTAATATATGTCTGTCCATCTATGTATCTCTGTCCATCTGTCTGTCTGTCTAATATCTGTCTGTCCATCTATCTGTCTCTGTCCATCTGTCTGTCTGTCTAATATCTGTCTGTCCATCTATGTATCTCTGTCCATCTGTCTGTCTGTCTAATATCTGTCTGTCCATCTATCTATCTCTGTCCATCTGTCTGTCTGTCTAATATCTGTCTCTCCATCTATCTATCTATGTCCATCTGTCTGTCTGTCTAATATCTGTCTGTCCATCTATGTATCTCTGTCCATCTGTCTGTCTGTCTAATATATGTCTGTCCATCTATGTATCTCTGTCCATCTGTCTGTCTGTCTAATATCTGTCTGTCCATCTATCTGTCTCTGTCCATCTGTCTGTCTGTCTAATATCTGTCTGTCCATCTATGTATCTCTGTCCATCTGTCTGTCTGTCTAATATCTGTCTGTCCATCTATCTATCTCTGTCCATCTGTCTGTCTGTCTAATATCTGTCTGTCCATCTATCTATCTCTGTCCATCTGTCTGTCTGTCTAATATCTGTCTCTCCATCTATCTATCTCTGTCCATCTGTCTGTCTGTCTAATATCTGTCTCTCCATCTATCTATCTCTGTCCATCTGTCTGTCTGTCTAATATCTGTCTGTCCATCTATCTATCTCTGTCCATCTGTCTGTCTGTCCATCTATGTATCTCTGTCCATCTGTCTGTCTGTCTAATATATGTCTGTCCATCTATGTATCTCTGTCCATCTGTCTGTCTGTCTAATATCTGTCTGTCCATCTATCTGTCTCTGTCCATCTGTCTGTCTGTCTAATATCTGTCTGTCCATCTATGTATCTCTGTCCATCTGTCTGTCTGTCTAATATCTGTCTGTCCATCTATCTATCTCTGTCCATCTGTCTGTCTGTCTAATATCTGTCTGTCAATCTATCTATCTCTGTCCATCTGTCTGTCTGTCTAATATCTGTCTGTCCATCTATGTATCTCTGTCCATCTGTCTGTCTGTCTAATATATGTCTGTCCATCTATGTATCTCTGTCCATCTGTCTGTCTGTCTAATATCTGTCTGTCCATCTATGTATCTCTGTCCATCTGTCTGTCTGTCTAATATCTGTCTGTCCATCTATCTATCTCTGTCCATCTGTCTGTCTGTCTAATATCTGTCTGTCCATCTATCTATCTCTGTCCATCTGTCTGTCTGTCTAATATCTGTCTCTCCATCTATCTATCTCTGTCCATCTGTCTGTCTGTCTAATATCTGTCTCTCCATCTATCTATCTCTGTCCATCTGTCTGTCTGTCTAATATCTGTCCCTCCATCTATCTATCTCTGTCCATCTGTCTGTCTGTCTAATATCTGTCTGTCCATCTATCTATCTCTGTCCATCTGTCTGTCTGTCTAATATCTGTCTGTCCATCTATGTATCTCTGTCCATCTGTCTGTCTGTCTAATATCTGTCTGTCCATCTATGTATCTCTGTCCATCTGTCTGTCTGTCTAATATCTGTCTGTCCATCTATCTGTCTCTGTCCATCTGTCTGTCTGTCTAATATCTGTCTGTCCATCTATGTATCTCTGTCCATCTGTCTGTCTGTCTAATATCTGTCTGTCCATCTATCTGTCTCTGTCCATCTATCTGTCTGTCTAATATCTGTCTGTCCATCTATCTGTCTCTGTCCATCTAGCTATCTCTGTCCATCTGTCTGTCTGTCTAATATCTCTGTCCATCTGTCTGTCTGTCTAATATCTGTCTGTCCATCTATGTATCTCTGTCCATCTGTCTGTCTGTCTAATATCTCTGTCCATCTATCTATCTCTGTCCATCTGTCTGTCTGTCTAATATCTGTCTGTCCATCTCTCTGTCTCTGTCCATCTGTCTGTCTGTCTAATATCTGTCTGTCCATCTATCTGTCTCTGTCCATCTGTCTGTCTAATATCTGTCTGTCCATCTATATATCTCTGTCCATCTATCTGTCTCTGTCCATCTGTCTGTCTGTCTAATATCTGTCTGTCCATTTATCTATCTCTGTCCATCTGTCTGTCTGTCTAATATCTGTCTTTCCATCTACCTGTCTATCTATTTATCTGTCTATCTGTCTATAGGGTCGATGCAAACGCTGTGTGTATTACTATTGCTGTGACTTATTTGTTGTAATTACTGACTTTTTGGAAGATAATAACATTTATAAACAAAAAAATGTCATGAAAAAAAACTTGTTTAATGTTGTTTAATCTGGATTTACCTGGTCAGCATCTTGAACTGACACAAAACATGACTGGACACTGGATGGAATTGATGGATTTTTTGGGTCTCATTAATAGTTCTATAAAGAGTTTGGACAAAACATGCTGTATATGTCCAGATCCTTGATGTAACGCTATGTAAATACATTTCATTTCATTTAATCTCCCTGCATTAACCAATTTCTGCCTCTAGATGGGGATATGATATAATGCTGCATGAGTTTACCACCAGATGTTGGACGATCAAATCTAGTGTGCTCACCTAAGTGATGAATATTATTCAAGAGAGCTGAGGACTTTAATACGATTTGTTCTTGTATGATAAAAGACAGCAGTTATCATATTAATGGTTGGAGCTCAGTCATACTAATAGCAGCAGAGACAGTGAAAGCACCAGCAGTTGTAATGATAATGCCAGTGGTTGTTGCAATTTTAGTATAGCAGCTTAAAGTAAGAGCTTTATTGGAACATTTATTTAAAAGTTATTTCTACATTTGCGAGACTCTCTAGGTCCATTAAACTGTAATTCCAGCTTCAACTACAGTAACTTTAGCAGGAGATAGGTTTTCTCCGTCAGGATTTTTCGAGATCTCTCCGAAGTTTGAAAACAGTATGGTGGAACAAATTCGCTGTCTTCCCGTTGAATGAGTCTATGTCTCTGCACCCTTTTCAATTTCCTTCCTTCATTGTTTTAATGTGACCTTCATCATTTATCAGAGCTCAAATATAAAAATCATTGAGCCATCTTCCTCTACCCTCTGGTCATAATTGTTAGACAAACCAATTATTATTACCTCAGGGGGTGTTTCATTGACGATGATGGAGAAGAGGATGATCTCTGTGCTCTCTGCCATTCCAGCAAATTTCATATCCATGTCCATCAACATCACTGAGCCCTTCATAAGACACATGCATTCAATTCATTTCTCCATCGTGTTTCTCCCTCAATCTGTGTCATCTCTGGACATATATTGGAATTTTACACAAGCCTGAACTTCATCCACATCATCAGATAAACAGGTGGATGACCTCTGAATCCTGGTCAGGAAGTAGAAATTCCATTGATCTGTTTGGTTTGAAATGTGCCAGAGTCAGAATTACAAGTCACACTTGTGATGAACTTTAGTTCTGCTCATATAAATATATGGTTAGATGCCCCTAGTGTCCAAAAAATCCTGCAAACAGACTAGTTAAACTAGGAGAAAAGACAAGCTCTATTTATCCTTGTAAAAACTCTGGCATTTTGCCTAGACCCTTAATCAAACATAAACATTTTCCAAAGATAGATTACTTTTTTTTTTTTTTTTGATCTCATACCCGTGGGTTGGTTTGCAGCGACATCTGCCTGTTAAGGTTTCTGTCATGAAAAAGCATAAGTGAATCCTTCCTGGCACCTTCGCCACCATTGCTCTTCTGTGACAGGGGCCTCAGAGAGGCAGCGAGCTGACACATTTGTCCTCTCGGCTCTATTCCCCTCTGACAAAGTATAAATCCGAGTCTAAACACACAGCAGGAGGATTGATGACAACTTGAGTCTCCAGGATCAATTTGCCACATATTAGACATAGCAATGCTTAATTTCTCCTCATAAATAGCTGCATCTACAGGGACTATTTTGGAAATCTCCTCCTCCTCTGAAAATCTCTACTTGCTTTCTGTTCCATCTCTGACTGCTATCTTCTATTAATCTTATCAGCACAGAGTGCCTCTTTGTTTCTCTCCAAGCAAGGCTGCAGACTTTAATACATTCTCTAAATAATCTGAGAGATTATTCTATTCTTTCATGTGGAAATTTTCTTTATTTATTTTTTTGGTCATCTTTTCCTTTGCATATTTTTTTCACTTATTGAAATTTACAGTATCAACTTAAAATAAACGCTTGTTAAATAACAGCATGCTCTGTCATAAAAGGCCTGGATACTGAAAAAAATATTTTGCTGGAAAGGAATTCAATGAGAACCAATATGAACATATTGTTTACACTTGCCCTCAAGCTTGAATGAAATAACAATTGATGGAGCTTAGAGGGCTGTGTTGTTTTTCTGATGGTGCCTGTAAGTGAGAAAAGTCAAAAGCTCACGGCAATCGTTATTTTATTCCTCTTACATGAAAGTGAGGCAACAATTCACGTCAACTGAGCCATTAATGATCATAGACTGTGGGTCAAAGCTTAACAGAAGAAAAAGACAGATGCGGGATGAAATATTACACTTTGTTGACAACGAACTATTGGTATGGTGGTTGTACTCTATTCAGTGACACAAAATCCACTCAGGTCACACGTCTGCACTGATGCCGAGTTCAGCTAAAAAAAAAAAAATACTTATAAAGTGATCTTATTTTATAATCTAATATATTTCTCATCATTAATGACACAACAAACATTAAAACTCTTCAAAACAATAATGTTAATTATTCTCAGACACAGACGTGACAGGCTGCCAGGTGACACCTTCAGTGGCTGGAATGGAATTAAACATCCGGCTTTGCAGCTGTGTGCTCCTTCAAAATACCACAAATGGACCACAGGCAACGAGCTGACATTAGCGTGCGAGACAGGAAGCATGACAAAGTGACAGACAATGTCACACAGTGAGCGAGCCTGGAGCCTGGAGAGAGGCAGGTGCATTACTTGCTACTAATAATGATGGCGTCAGCAAGGCATTCTTATGAACACTAACATGCCGCAGAATACAGCTGAGAGATAATAAAAGTTGAGAAAGTCAGGAAGAAAGACTTCTGTTGTGTTACTTCATATGGAGGGGATATTACAGGACATTTCATCAGGATTCTATCAGGTTAAAATGCAGTCAAATTAATGCAGAATTCAGAGGCTTCCTACACTGTTGCACATGACACTGGTTTCCAAACAAAAAATAAGAAGTCCACTTTGATAAAGCTTAGGAGATGTCTAACAACTGCTTTTGCAGGTAGCCATTGACTCAAATAAGAGAGGTACAGAGAAAAGGAAAGTTTTCTGGCAAATCATCTAGGCTCGCCAAACAATATCTTGCTCACTCATTTTCTACTGCTAATTCATTTCTGGATCACGCAGGATGCTGAGGCAGTCCCAGTCACCGTTTCAGGCAGGCTGCAAACAAATAGTGAGAGACAGAGATGAACAACCACTCACACTCACACTCGGACAGAGGCAATTTAGAGTAAGCAATCATCTTAAAACCTGCGTGTATCTGGACTGTGTGAGGAGGAAACAAAAAGCAACCCACGATCTTCTTGTTGTGGGGCGACAGCGGTAACCGTTCTGTCCTAAAGGATATCACTGATAGCTAACTTCAGACATTGCAAGCACAAAATTTCACAGAGAGAAGATTCAGGTCTGCTTTCATCAATCAATACTGAATACTTTCATCAATACTGAATACTTTCATCAATAGTTTTTCTGCAACCCTCTCCTTCAGTTCAGCCGCACAGCCCCACGCGCCTTCTCAGCCATTGTGTTTATCCAAGGCATTGTTCAGCATTATCATCCATACACACAAGGCAAAGAAAGTCCAGAGCTTCCATAAGCATCTTGAGGACTCATTTCTTCAGAGAGCAAGCCCTCTACTTATACCTTTTACACCCAAACATTTCTAACCAACGCTTACTATGCACCTTTAAGGCATTTCTAACATGGCCTCCCATGACAAATGAAATAGATGTAGTACTTAGTACTTAGACCAAGGTCTCCCACAATGAAGTCTATGTGGCGTCAAACTCTAGGTTCAAGTCGTCAATAAAACACGATGCTGACTTTTTAAATGCTGTTCACATTTAGAGGAAACTAGACATTAAAGCATGGGATGGATTAGGTGGCATGGCTACTGGGTGAGGGCAGCACAGCGGCATAGTTGCATAGGTCACGGGTCCGATTCCCAGCCTGGGGCCTTTCTGTGTGGAGGGTGGATGTTCTCCCCGTGTCTGCATGGGTTTCCTGCAGGTGCTCCAGTTTCCTCCCACCATCCAAAGACAACATGTCTTTCTCTGCTCAACCTTCTGCTCAACCTTCTCCTTCATATGTAGTTTCTTCTGGTTCAAAAAGAAAAAAAAAAAACAAAAGATGACAGATGAACAATTATAAGCTGGAGACTTAAAACAGTAGGTCACAGACTGAGGTCAGGCATCACAAAGGGTTGACACTTGGGCCAAAGTGCAGCTTTAGTGTTGTCACTCACTTGGGAGTTGTTTTGGGTAAGAGTGTCTGCCAAGTGAGTGAATGTCAATGCAGAAAAAAATACACACTGGCTTGAAACATAATGTGTTTATTAACATTTCACTGAGATCATTATTTTTAGCTTTTTTCAAAGTCACGCACTCAATTTCACCACTGAGGTTGAGGGGAACTGTAACTCTTCAGTTTAAAACTGCTTCAGAATTTTCATGTGTCAGCATATTCCAACAGAATGAAAACTAGATTTTCAGGGGACAGGACTTTGGTGGCTCACGGGTCAGGACCTGACGTTTTCAAACACCTCTTTACTGGCAGTCCACTGAGGGCAGCCATTATGAGTTACTGCAAATGGCTCTCGGGAACATTCATTTCATTGACGCTTTCAGAAAAAGCCAAGTTTCTAGGTCATAGTGATGATTTAAACATTGACATGAAGATTGTTTATCACTCAGGCCCTATGGACCCTTTTCACAGTGACGTCAGACAACTTCCAACATCTCATCAACGGCATACTATCCATCATGGCACGCTTGCTGAGACCCTGCGACCCCAGTCATTCCACAGGAATCGAGATGGCACTGCTCCTTTTTTAGCTTGTTTCGCCCACTGGCAGAAACATATGTTTCCTCTGATGGAAAGTGTTGACTGCAGATGTAAGCGCTGCCACGGATTTTAAAATTTGTCCCCTCTGCAGTAGCAGCTGCGTGTGTTTCTTCATCTTCATTTTATCCTGTTTAAAGTAAACACTGTACACAAAGCACTATGAATTTAGTGACATATATTGCCCATCATTTCTAGCACCCTTGTTCATTGTGAGAAAGATGTTGTGTAACTTTACGTAACCTTTATTGTGTTCAACCATTTCGGGTTAGCTCCGTCACCGTCTAAGATAAGATAGCTACTGCTATTGTTTTGCTGTGACGTCACTCTAGTTCTGTCATTGTTTGTATTTAAGATAAGTTACTGTAACTTCCTGTGAGGTGCTCCAAGCCAGTATTTCGTAGTTTGTCAAGTGCAAGAAGTCAGTTCATGTGTCAGCTAAAAATATACTCCTTAAAACAAGTAAATGTACCATATTTCATTGTAGCTCAACTGTTCAGGTGGGAAGGGGAAATGGAACAGCATCTTTTCTCTGCTACCTATTCAGCGGGTTGATTTGGGTTATGATTGATTGGCCACGCCGAGAATTGGTTCAGGTTGTGGAGGGAAACATTCTGCATGGCGGAAAATTGATGGTGAAATGAGTTAATGTATGTTGATTGTGCTGATTTTGGGCAACAGAGGTTGAGATGGGAGGTTTCTTCCTCGCACGAACTCATTCCAGACTCTCTCCTCCCTCAACCGGGCCCTCAGAGGTGGGAACATTCACAGGACTTCAGATGAAGCTTTGGGTATGAAGATTCACTATTATAAGTCATGAAATCCATCCCCCAAAATACTAGGCTGATTAAAATGCTTGCCGACTGTTTATCATGAAAAAAATTTTTAAATCTTTCTCACGCATTTTGTCTTCCAAAATGAACTGCAGTTGGAGATTAGGAGGGAATATGAGGTCAAGTAGAATAGGCAGTTAACTGATGCCAGTTATTCTTGCTTTGGCACGGCTGCTGCTCCTCCGGTCCATTTACATCTGTGCTAACACCGACTGCCTGTTCCACAGCTAAAATTAGAGGATAAGGAGCAGATATGTTCCCTGAGTGATTGATAGATGTAACGTGGAGATCACTGGTCATCATGCTCCTCACTGGTTTAATGCAGCAACGGGTGCAGCATGCAGAATCTCCTCAGAGTGCATTTTAAGGAAAGTTCTCATTTCCATAAAGCCTTTGAGAAGCAGACTTTTCCCCAACACATTGTATTTCACCAAGACATTCAGTTTTAAAAAAATCTATCACTTGTGCCAAGGCAGCTGTATTCATGTGTCTTTTGAATGCTTGCCAGTTTACTGATATAAGAAAAATAAATGCACGAAATGTGCCATTTAAGACAAGTTCTTCCTGTAATGTCCATATTCCTGTAATTCAAAATATATTTAATTTCTGTTGAATTAAACAGAGAGATAACTTCTGTTATAGGCATTTATAGGCACTTGTTGCCAGTCATAACAACAGCCTGTACTAGTAGTTTACTTAAAAATGTAATGTGGGAGAAAAAGAGCAGCAATATTGGCAATTATAATAACAGTATATTCATAACACAAGGCAATCATTGCAACATATCACACAACAAAAAGCCTCCCAGTGCTGTGAAAAGCTTGTTACTGCCAACCCTGCTGAGAATTACAAGCCACAAATAATGCTTAATTTGGAGCTTTTAGCAAATTTTTGCAACTTTCTGCTGCTTCTGGTTGATGACAACCGACTGTTATCATTAATACACATGCTTCCCTGCATATAAACACACAATTGCTTACTATATAAGTGCCCACTTAAAGTTACCAAATGGCTGAAGTAAAAGTTTGGGTAATTCTATATGACCTGAGTATAAAAGTTTTGCTGGGTTAGACATGTGAAGGTGATTTTTTTTTTTTTTTCTACACTGCTTAATATTCAGCCCACGTCTGCCTGAGATTATATGCAACCAAACTGTAACAGCAAATAGGTTTTGTAGGAAACATAATCTTTGACTGGATTATGTTTAGAGGCAATGATTTATTTATTTTTTTAATGAAGTGCTACATTTACACATGAGCCTGCTGCTCTCGGTGGGGGGGCATAAATAGGGCACAGTCCTGTCTGTCTTTGTGAACCCGCAGCAAAAGCACTTTGGTAAACTTTGTTTAACCTTAACCAAGTGCTGTGACCCAATCAAAGTGACTTTTCTCTGACCTAATACAACCAGGTCTGGGCTATTGGAAAGTCCACACATAGATAAATCAGCACCTCTAAATTCACAGTTGACATGAATGAGACTATTTGTCTGACTCTGAGTGTCAGCCCCATGATAGATTAGATAGGATCCAGCCCCGCTTGGCCCTGAACAGGATAAGTGCTTTAGAGGATGGATAGAAGCAGTATTTGGAAATTATTAAGTGTATTATTTCTTCCTCTCCATATCCTCTGCAAAATGTCACCCAGCTCCTGCTCAGCAGCTTCTTAGGGCACTCAGCAGATTCTGAAAGCCTTAAGGACTTTCAAGTACGGCGATGCTGCTGTATCCTGTGAACACACCTGGACTAACTCATGGGAGTTAGAAATGCAGCATGAAAGACATGATCCCTCCCTAACTTACAACTAAACACAGCAGTATTTGTGGGATTGCACACAAGAGCACTCACTTGAGTCAACAGGATGAAAATCTCTTGCGTAATGATTACTGTTAATGACTCCTGCGTTGTCACCGGCAGATCAGGTTTTGTATACATAACATCTTATTATTTATTGTTTAGCAATAATAACAATAATCCACAATAAAGATGTATCAACATTGTGAGATTGTTGCACAGCTGTATGTGCTGCTCTTCTACTCACCCCTCTCTCGATAGTGTTCACTCTTTCTCAGCGTCTCTCTGTGATTTGCCAAAAGACATCTAATAGACATTCATCTAATAGATATTTTTCTCAAGGCTGGGTGATTTAAGCATCGGCAACAAGCTCATTCCACCTTGAGATTGTTCTCTGTAAAAATCGGACTGATTGACTTGTTAAAGTCAAAAGGGAGGGTTAGCTGGCTATCAGGCGGAGGAGATACAGAGTTCAGTTGTATGGTAAGGCCGCCAAAACACTCTGCTTCCATTGTTCATTGCAGATGCTGAATTTTAATTAACAACAATAGACAGATGACTAGAGCTTCAGATTAAAATACAACTGCAACTCTCTCTTTGTTAGATTCGTTTGCGAGGTAAGTGTTTTTTTATTGGGAAAATGAGTATTTCAATGCCCATTCCATTTGTAATTGTAGGACTCTTAATGCCAGAGTATTAAAAACAGCATTAAAATAGCATGTGCCCTGAGCACCCAGACTATGGTGTTCTGCATGATCTCCTTGAGGACAGGAGTCTTGACATGATTATTTTATGTGATTTGATTTTAGCTCAGCAAAGTATTTATTTCACACTGTGACCCAGAAGGAACACGGTGGTTTTTGGCACATTAGCTTCTTAATCCTTGACTCAGTGTTAGTAATATTTCAAATAATTGTCATCTTGAAAAATGTGCAGACGGCTCAATATTCTGCACAAGTTGCTAGCCGAAGAGCAACGCATACATTTTACTCTGTATATAGAAACTGATATTAACGAGCAGTAAGTTATTGTCAAATCAATTATCACATCAAATTAATTTATATAGCACCAAATCATAAAGTTATATCATACACTTTAAACATAGAGCAGGTTTAGACCAAACCCTTTATGGAGTTGATAAAGAGACCCAACATATCACTCCAAGAGAAAGCAGTTGGTGACAGTGGCAAGAAAAAACTTCCTTTAGGAGACAGAAACCTCAGACGGAACCAGGCTCAAAGGGGGCAGCTATCTGCCTCTCATGGCTGGGCTGAGAGAGGGAGAGATGTGGGGGGGACACAGTGAGAGCAAGCATGAAGGAGGGGGAGACTCTGTAGAGGGATGGAGGGAGAACAATAAAAGGAGAAGAGAAGATGTCATGGAATAAAATAGAATAGTTTATGGTGACTATTGCAAGTCACCATAACGAGATGGCTTCTCCCTCGTAAGCACAGTAGACAATCAAACAAACGTATATCGTAAGTTGACCAGACCCGCATGGAATCATAAATAAAAAAAAGTCAAGAATGGCAGTATAAAAATTGTAAGGTGCTGTAAAATATGTCACAGTCAGTTATGGGTGAGAATTCAGCTTGTGCATGGCTGTGGGGTAGAAGCTGTTCTTAAGTCTGGTGGTGCAGCATTTCAGGGCCCTGTAGCGTCTTCCAGGGGGTAGCAGTGTAAAGAGATGGTGACATGGGTGGGCATTGTCTGTTAAAATCCTGCTAGCCCTGCTGTGACAGCATGCCCCGTAGATGTCTTTAACCACCCTCTGGAGAGCTACTTTGTCAGTTCCCATACCAGGCAGTCATGCTGTACCACAGGATCCTCTCCACTGAGGTTGTTTCTCCTCAGCGTCCTGAGAAAATGCGACCTCTGCTGTGCTTTCCTCATCAGCTCAGAGGGGTGCACTGCCCAGTTGAGGTCTACGCTGATGTTAACACCCAGGAATTTAAAACTGGGAACCCTCCTATTCTGAGGGGAGGGTGTTCCTGTTGCTGCCTTCTGAAGTCAACCAGGAGCTCCTTTGTCTTTGTTTTTCTCCGTGCACTACATCGTGAGTTTGACTGACTTCATCTGTGTAAGCTGTTTCATCGTTTTTGGAGATGAGTCCCACCACCGTGGTGTTATACAAACAAACGATACAAACAAAACATACAGAAAACATACAGTGATTGGAACCTGGCAGTTCTAAATGTGCTCTAGTAAAGATCAGCAGTAGGGGAGAAGAAGAGATTACAATGGGAAGTGAGTCGTAGTGTGGTAACTCCTGAGCAGCAACATGGAGCAGAGATGATTCAGCACCTGTAAGACGGGGACAGGAGGGACAAAACACAGACTACAGGAAGAGACCAAGTTAGAGACATGTAATGAGGTAATGTACATGCATGGGTGACAGAGGGAGAGAGAGGTGTTCAGTTCAACCTCCAGCAGGCTAGGCCTATAGCAGCACAACTAAAGGAAAAGTAATGAAACCTTAAAGCTTTAACTGTAGTCTTTGTCATAAAGAAAGGTTTTCAGTCTGGCCTTAAACCTGTGACAGAGTCCACCCCCTCATAGAAGAGGAGCCTGATTGCTGAAAGATCTGCCTCCTGATTTATTCTCTGAGACTCTAAGAACCACAAATAAACCTACATCCAGAGAGCAAAGTGACCTCCTGGGACAAAAAGGAACTATGAGCTCTGGCTCATGGAGCATGAGCTTGGCCATTAAGAGCCTTGCAGGTTAGGAGAAGGATTTTAAATTCTATTCTGAATTTTATCGGATGCGTGTTTCAGTGTTAAAGGTATTGTTAGAGGAGATGCTTTTTGAGGAGTCTCAAAGAAACTTTTGATAGATACATAGATAGATAGAGAAGGACATCTGCTCTGACAGCATTCAGTAGCGTGTTCCACCTTCAGGCCAACCACAGAGGAAAACAGTTTTGACTGTGACTGCCTTGTGTCTATGGATCACAATTGTTGGGATGAATGCAGTAGCAGAGAAAGGTCGGCATGATTGAATTCAAACAAATGAATGTAGTCACTGCAGTTACTCTGTTCTCATTAGGGAAGCAAGTGTAGATCACTGATTGTTGGTGAGACATGTGCCCTTTTGGGCCATCTGAGGCAGCGGGAGGGGAAACGGGCGGGCAGGGGGAAAATAACCAGGGACCTTAAGCGTAAGAAAAAACAAGATTAATCCGAAGATCAATCTGAACACGAGGAATCAAAACGTCAACTGTGACAAAACACTGGGAGGATGGAGCTTATCTGCCCATGCAGACACATACATACTGACAGACAGAGACAGGCAGAGACAGAGACTGTGACACGAAACACGAGGATGAGGAAAGAGAGTGGAAATCGCCACTTTAAAAAAAGTAGTGGACCATTGCCGAGGCCATGAAAATTCATTCTGATCCATCAAGGCAACTGTGTGAGTTGTTTGAGGAAAAGGGGGGAAAGTTACATCCAAGCAATTTTAATTTTTGAAGGATTAATTTTTTCATGGAAAATACATAATTTTGGGAAGTGTCGAGGATTCATCAATGCCAGGAGAGTGTGTTTTTAAGTGTTCCTTAAAAACCCACTGTTCCAATTCCCTGCAACAATAATTTTGCAAGTTCAGCTGAAACTATTATGAGGCTTCTGGGCATTTATTTTAATTGCCAATTTGTGGCCCTGGTAACAAATGTAGAGCCCATGCAAATGTCAGGAAGTATCCTTCTACCATTACTCAGCAAAAAAAAACCAAAAAAGACACTGAGTTAAACACTGTGAGGGAGATATCCTTCTCTTCAAAGTGCTAACTCAGACTGCTCAAGCCTCAGATTGCACAGAAAAGAAACAAACAAAAAAAAAAAAAAAAAACATGAAATTTTGTGACCCAACACTAAAACCAAATATACGCAACAAAGGCTCTAATAATATCCAGTATGCAGTGGAGATTTCACGAAAATCCCCAAAAATACAAAGTTTGTGTATGTTTATGCTCATGTAAGAATTGTATTGAGACTGACTTGAAAAGATCTAAACATTTCCTTTAAGGTATTCTGAAGGTTAGATAAACTAAAGGAGTAAAGGTGAGGGCAGAGAGATGAGAAAATAAATCCAGGCCCTTTCAATGCGACGTCCAGCGCATGAGAATTTCAATACCTTCTGCCCCTGCACTGTGCAGGATGTATGGCGCTATCAAGACAGTCAGCACTGATTCATGTCGCCTACCCTTCCAGTCTTGCTGGTACATTAACATTCTACGAAAGTGTATCAATGCTCTATTGGAACAATAGCAAGGTTGCAGAATTTGTCATATTTTTTTAATGAGGCTGGTATCAAATTAAATGGAGAATGTCAGAAGACAGCACCTTAATAGAGTCTGATTCAGTGACGGCATTTCTATTGTGTCCCACGTTTGATCAGATAACAGAGACAGAGGGAGATTGGAAGCCATGGAGGCAGCACCGGCGCTATAAATAATCCCACTTAGAGGCCGGACCATTTATAGCATCAACTCTGCTATTCAGTAACCAGGAAAATCGTCTAAGCATATTTTTCCAGGGCAGATAGAAAAGGGGCAATATAAGCTCGGTGGGCTTCGTTTGTAAGTTGAATTGCTCCCACAGTTTATAGCGTTTAGTGTAATATGTTCACCTTATTTGGAAACGGATTTGCCAACTGTGTTCATGTTCTATTTGTCCACACATTGTTTTGTACTCAGTAACACTCTTCTGTTCGCTACTTTGCTACAACTGGATGATGAAAAGATGCTTTTCTCCTCAATATAAAGTTATTAAGGTGGTCAAACGTGTTGGTAAGTTCCCTGTGCTGGTTTTCTGTTCTCTGACAGCAAAAAGGCAGCAAAAATAATGTAACTAACAAATAGAAAATGACTCTGCAGGGTTTCTCTTGTGTCTGGTTCTCTTGCCCCCAAAATGGACCCAATTTTAGATACAGTAGGTGTGATTAATTCCTCTCAGTGCAAAGCACTCTGCACAGAAACAGCAGACACAGTGCTGTGGCTGGCATATGTAGATGTCTCAGGCTGCTCATCCTCCACGAGGGAATAGGGCGACACAAGCATATCTCTGCAGTCCTGTCGCACCTCTTTATTGGTCCGATGTTAGCACCAAGTTTGTGCTTGGACGATAAGAAGATTGAGCTTCCTCTTGTCGGGACACATCATGTCAGTTTTTTGCTGTGACACAGCCCCGTGTCGCTTTTTGAAATAACAGGCGGCGTGCCAAATGGGGCAGAGAACCAGGTCAGCTGCCTGCGCCGGACACGACCGCTCCAATCTGACCAGGCCGCCACTCTGCAGCGCCAACTTTAATCAGAAATGAGTGGACGCATGTCGCAGTGGTCTTTTGAGATGAAATCAAATCAGTATGTGACAGCTGACAGATAGGGCATCCAAAGAATGCACGAATCAATCATCAGGCCGACAGGCCATTTGTTCCAGGTTTTCAGCACAGATGGTACACACATCACACTCACTGCACCTAATTGGTGAGCTACCTGGGACCATTTTCTTTGGCCACCTTAAAGAGGCATCAACTGTTGACTGGTCTGCTTCACGTCCAAGGTGCACCCTCAGGGGAGGCAAAGCAGTAAAATGCTTTTGGCCCCACAAAAAGGAAAGGACTCTTTCTAACGGCAGCTACAAACCTTTTTACACCAAAAACAATATACTGCTGTTGCTCAACAAAAACTGCCCTGGGGCCTTTGGTGGTGTGTGCTTTAGCCAGTCTCTGCCCGTTGTATGTTTCTTGGGTGTGGCTGTAAGTTGTGCAATCTGCATGTTTAGGGGTTTTTGGCTTCTTTGCCCAGGGCCCCCCGGTGTCTAGGACTGCCACTGCTCGAGGGCAGCTGTAAACACATTTTCTTACTTTATGAAAGTCATATGAATGGTAGTTTAATTGTGTGTTTGCTCTATATGTTCCATCAAGCAACATGCAATTATTTATTTATTTTTTTAAACCTGTCCTATTAGCAGCTGGAGCAGGCAGCGTGAAACTATCTGTGTTTAACTTTATTGGCAATGGTATTGGTTTATTGGTAAAGCTACAAGACTAAGGCTCAGGAGTGGACAGAAGAGAGAACAGCAAAAACAACAGCACCAACAATATCAACATCGGGGGGGGGGGGGGTCGGTGGGGGGGCACAAAAACAACAACAGCAACAGAAACAATGAGAGCATTGGTTGCAGGATTTCCAGGGCAAATTTACCGATTGGTTTAATATCATTCAAAATGAACGTATGAGTGATTACGTATCAGTTGTGCACCTTGTCTATGTACTGTATGCGAGTGTATGTATGTGTGTGTATGTGTATGCTGCGGTTTGTCTTTGGATGCTGTAGGTCGCTGACTGTAGCTGACATGGGGGCCGGAACAACACGCCCCCGGCCCGGGATAGCAGGCAGGTCAGGACCAAGCCACCAGGGCACCCAGCAAGCCCGTCATGAAAGTCATATGAATGACAGTTTAGTTGTGTATTTGCTCTATATTTTCCATCAAGCAACAAGCGTTTGAAGTCATGATTCTGGCCACAGTCCATCATCCGACTCTTAGCTCTTTAAAGAGTCTGTAACCCGGTCTGCTGTTTGATGGAGGAGGATTTATGACCTCATGCCAGCTGTCTGCAGGGGCCTGAACTGAAGATTGTAAAACCCAGAGTTCACTGAGAGATGATAAAAAGCTCAATACAAGCGATAAGTCTCACATGAGCTTGTCACCATAAACCAGTTTTCACATTATATGTGACACACTACACTGTGATACACTGGTTGATATCTTTACACTACTGACTGGGGCAGGCGGAAGTCTCAGCTCACAATGTCTTGATTCTCAAGACCAGCCAAGCAAGTTTTAATTGAGCATCACTCAAATAAGAGGATTTAATTTATGTAAGGGTCCAATTATTATTATTATTATTATTAATGCTCACTTTGCAGCTGTTTTAGGTAACTTGATGATACATGTGGGATTCAAAATCAACTACAGTGCACATGTTTTGAGAAAATACAGCACAAAAACTGTGAGTACATTTGATTCATTCACTCATTGAATTAAATGATTATAAATTGAATTGGTATTGCCAAGAGCCATTTCATTAAAAATAAATTTCTATCTCAAATCTCGCATCTCATCTTGCATCTGACATCAATAAATTCCAAAGCTGTATTTTATTATCTTTACATTTTAGAATGAGATAAGCCCACTGGACTACTCCTGTGTCTCTAACCCTGTATGTGATTACGACAACAGCTGTGGTCATCTGTGTTCCGATTTTTACACATACTGACAGGCAACTACTAGACATGATGCAGTGGCAGAGAAAGTAAAAGTAGTAGCCTCAGGCTGAGTCAGTATTTCAAGAGCACTCCTTCCAAGGTAATGCGATTTCAAGTGAGCGTCCTCTCCTTCAGAGCTGATCCAATCGGAGATGAGTCCATTTGTAGTGTCTAGGGTTTAATGCACAAGCACACTGTGGTTTATTGTCACCATGGTCATGTTTGCTCAGATCTTGAATTCAGAGGCTTCAGTCAATGTAGCAAATAATACAGGCGCTGCACTGCCAAGCACTGTGTGTCTTATACAGCAGTCTGCATTCACGGCTCTGCTGTCTATAATAGGGAAGTGGTCATCACAAGAATAGGCTCATGTTGTGAAATGAAGCTCTACAGTGAGTTTTAAATTCTAAAAAGAAAAATGTAAAAATAAGAACGAATAAATAATGGTAATAATAATTGGAGACAAATACAAAAAAAAAAAAGAGATGTTTCTTATTGTGCTGTATGTCCTTTAGGTGCCCTTTGGCTGTGCAGTAAGATGTCTAAAAATAGCTCTGCTGGCACTGTTCACGCCCCTAAAGGAGTCGAGTTGGTCTGGCTTACATGAAGCTCGGAGGTGATTGGATGATGGATATCAGTGTAAATCAATAGCCCTGTCACAGCAACACTTAGAAGTAATCACCGTTCACTGGGAAGCTGGAAGACCAAATCATTGTTATTTTTCCCTGAGGGTTGTTGTCCTCTTCCCAAACTAGCCAGTTCAATAAAGCAAGGGTTGCATGACACTCTTGGATTGCGATTTCTTGTGTTGATAAATAGAAACAAATAAAAAGAGGTCATAGTGGTTAGACTACAAAGAGGGAAAAGCGGTAGAAAGCTAGAGCATGGCGGGTTTTTGCTGCACCTTGCTTCTTTATTGTCAATCATTCTTATTATTGTTACTGTACAGTGCAGTAGCTATCTCATAATGGTTCACAAAACACCAGTAATCTGCATGAAAGGCAAGCAACAGAGTGCTAACCACATGAATAATATAAACATGTTCATGATGGCAGTGTGAGCATGCTGATGCAAAGCAGCTGAAATATGCAAAGACAGGTTGAAACTGTCACCAAGTGTGTTCAGGGTTAGGGTCATGCACCAAAAGTAGCCGGATGATGTGTTCAAGATGCTGAACAAGCGGGTTAGGGGATGATAGAATAGTTTCTTCCTCAACAAAGCCTTTTTGGGCTATGTACATCGGTGTGTGACCTGCCGAAGTTTGCAAACTGAAGTTCAGTTGTAGTTTTTGTGTGTTTATTTTTTATAAATCAAAACTGCATCTAGAGGAAAAGGTGGAGGTGAGGAGGATCTGACCTGCTTTCTGTTCTGTTCTGTTCGATTGTGGTGCGTTGTCAAAATTGAGGTAATAACTTGAGAGCTGAGACCAAAACCAACCACAACCCTAGCAGCAGGCAGGCAGGAAGAAATCGTGCCCACATCAGACCGTCATCATATGTGGTAAGCTCTAAACGTGGGTTTCCTCCAGGTACTCCGGTTTCCTCCCACCATCCAAAGACATCATGTTTGGGTGAACTGCTGACTCTAAACTGTCTGTAGGTCTGAGTGTGAGTGTGAGTGGTTGTTGGTCTCTGTCTCTGTGTGTTGGCCCTGTGATGGACTGGTGACCTGTCCAGGGTGAACCCTGCCCTCACCCAGTGTGATCTGGGATTGGCTCCAGCAGCCCCCACAACCCAGAAACAGATACAAGCGGTAGAAGATGAATGAATGAACGAATTGACACACTGCACCAGTGAGTATGCTGCGTAGTAGTTTGTTGTAGTGGCCAACTGACTGAAGAGCGCTGTCATGAATATATGCCCCTGATTTTTTGGGCAAAAACGTGGGCCTGGAGCATCCAAATTGAAGGGGTGCAAATTGAAGTCTTTCTCAAGTAATTATCATCAGACACACTTGAAATTACAGGAAATCGTCCTTTTTTGGGCTCTAGGAAACGTGATCCTGCAGGCTCTCAATAAAACTAATGCAACTCTCATCAACCTTCTTCCAATCATCAGTTGGCTTACCGGATCAGGTTAAGTTGCGGTGCAATCACATCTTTAAAATTATAAGTTGCATTGAAGAGCATTGGAGTGAGCTCTCTAATTAATGCATTCTCACAAAGAGTGTCTCTGGTTGGTTTTAGTCTGATGAAGCATACTTGGTGGTGAATGGCCTGCACAGAGACAGCCTGCCTCTCCCCTCAAATGTAATTCCCAGGCACTGCTTGGACCACAATCTGCAAACAAGCGAGTGCGTCCATAGTGCTGGAGACTGGGTGGTGGGTTTTGTGGCCTTCATTTGATGAACACTGGCATGATGCAAACCAGGTACGGTGTCTTTAAAACCCTAACGCCACCTCTAAGAGGCCAACAACTGTTTGGATAGATTGGAATCTGACAGAAATTGAATTACAATGTGGAACGTTGTCCCTTGACCAGATTAATCCCACTGTGAAGGGTGGCCCGCATGCCTAGACTACAAAAAATGTCTGGCTGTCTGTCCGTACAGTCCATGTGCCTGTCCTGTTATCGCTGTTGAGCCACCTTTGCCTCACTGTCAAAGCACTTGGTAAATGTTTTCTAGGGCCGAAAAGGAAATCTGCCATGAAATATGTGAACATTTGTTTTAAATGGTCCTGTATTTTCTCAGTTATCAGTCCAGACACTTTCAGGTATGCCTTCTGCTGCCCCTCTGATCAGATTTTGAGTTTGTTGAATAGACCATTTCTCTGCACAGACATTGTTGTTTTGCACACTATACATATTTTATTTTGAACCTCCCTGCTCTTAATAACGGAAAACTGGAACAGCAGCAGAAACTTTTTGTTTATTTTATTTATTATTGGACGCACTGCAACTACTACCAGCATTGGAGTGGCCAGGTTGGTTTGCTGGCATTCTTTAGCCTTAACCAAGTGCTGAAAATGTGTAACCATGATTCTGTTGTCTTCCACAGGACAAATGAATCATCTGCTACACAGCTGTGACCTGAGCATTTTTGGGTGAATATATTACTGAGTCTATTTTATGTTCAGCACAGTCTAGAAAAATCAATAAAATGATCCAAGGATAAAAGGTGTTATATTAATTCACTGTTATATTCATCGTGTCCAAACATAATTCCTAGGCCAATAATTAAATAGCCACGTTCGCAGGTTGGCTTTGAAATCAGTGATAATGGATTATTTATCTGCTGGCCTTTTGCTCAACTTATATTGTGGTGTTTTTTCCAGAGGGTCTTTGCCAGAGCGATGTCACACACAGTTTAACCTACGCAGGTTTGTTTAGATGTAAATTCACTATGAGCGGAAATAACTTCACTTTACTCCCCTGTGGAAAAAGAAACTAATATTTAACTGTGCAAAATTTTACCAGTTATCAGCAGCCTGTTAATCAAACACTGAAAAAGGACACATTTATTGACCAGCGCCTTTTGTCGTATCACACCTAACCTTAACCCTGAAAAATCAGACACAACAGACTGAGACTCATCATTATCAGGCCCTTGTTTAAATGTGTGTGTTGAGTTGAGCCTTATATAATAAAGTTTAAGTTGAATGCTGAAGGCAGGAGCTTCATTATTTTGAGGAATGAGACTTTGGTTTAGTTTCAGCTGTCACTGACCTATTCAACAAACGCTGGACTCATCTGTTTCTTGGGTTTATTTTGTCTTGTATGCTGAAAGAGTAAAATGTAAATAAGTCTACCAGTCTTCCATTTGGACAAACACAATGGTCGCCGCCATGTTTCAGTTTGTTCTGTTCTGATTTAGCCAAATGACTCGCAGACACTTCCACAGAGAGAGCCACTGATTGCCTGGAAATCACATTACTTCCACAGGCTGAGTCCCACAGGAGAACACAGTGTATTACAAACTGCAGGCCTATTAGTCACCACATTTTCTGTTGTGTTTATAAAACACAGAATCTGACGTGACACCTGAGATCAGATGTGCTTTATGTGTCCTTTAAATATCACCCAGCCCCACCCTGCCCCACGAGTTGTGAACGGCATACTGTAACAGGAATCGCGAAGGGATGAGCATGCCAATTGAAAATAAAATGACCGTTTGAAAAGCATTGGTCTCTGTATGAATGCTACCTCATTTTCAGCTCATTCACTGGCACAAGAGCAATTGATATTGTCAGATAAAATATTAGTTGTTGGTCTTTTTCCTAACTTCATTTCTATCAGACCTGAACTGCACTCAGAGGGCCCATAGCAGCTGCAAAAGTCAGAAACTACGGTACACGTTACTCCCAAAAGGAAAATTAACAAAACTGGAAACAATTGGAAAAATTAAAGCAATAAAAAATAAAGGCAGTAAATGTATATGAGGTTAAAAGCTTCGAAAGCACACACCCCAGGGCCCTTGGGTGACTTGTTCCAAAGTTAGCGCCAGCTCTGGTCAAACAGAAACAGCTTTATGAGAAGGTATTACTGGGAAGTATCCTTCATATTAAGGTGGAAAGGAATGTAATGTATCCTCTGAGTATATAACTTATTACAGGAACATTTTATTTGACAATTAATTATTTTTCTACCACGTTGAAAGACGGAGTTAGAGGACAGAGTGAATGTCCTTTGAGACACTGATGCATTTCTGACACATTCAGCCCATCCAAGCCAAAGCTAGCCACAAACAGCCTTGGGCTAGACTGAAATACATAATTGAGGAGAAAGATGCATTATTGTGCCATAGATGAGATGGTGCAATGTCATTCCAAGAATAATAAGAGAGCGCCTTGAGCAATCCAGAATCTGGCTAAAGTGCAATCTTATCTGTCAGCCCGAATCCTGTCTGCCAAACTATTCCTTTTATGTGGCTTAAGACATGCAATTTAAAGAAGTAAAGTACCTATAACAGAGACCAACTGATAAATTGATAAAATAATATATTGCTGAACACTCACCAAGTTTGTCTGCCGAATTTATCCTCTCTGCTAATTAAAGCTATGCCCAAATAATTTCCTCTAATGAGGCCAGCAACCACGTTTACAGGTTGTTCTTATTGTAATAGACATGATAATAGACAAATAGACATGCAAATGCACGACACATTTGTCATTGTGAGTCATGACTATGTCCATCACCTTTGTGGATTTGATTTCTTCTGAACTTTTATTTTGTTGTGTGGTTTTAAGCTCTCTGGCCCCCTGTGGAGTAGAGTCCGCTATTCCTGTGTGCTATATTTCACGTATAAACACGGAAATTGCATGAATCTAGCCATCTCATAAAATGCTTTTAGGAGCTAACTTATATCTGAAACACTTGTGTCTAATAGGGCCAGGATTTACCCCGGCCTCCTCTGGAGTTTAAGAATATCATACCCCATGCATTAGAACAAAATGTTGCCAGTGAATGTGACAGGCGAATCTATCCATATGTTTCATATTTGCTGATGATGTTTATACAAACCGATGGTGTGTGTGAAAGGGTTGCTCTGGTGCAGTGATTGATGCATCCTCATCCACTGCACCCGGTACTTTGATCCCACCACACGTCTCATGGCCTGGCCTCCGCCACGGCTCTCGATGTCCCCGTTTTAAAAATCCATTAACTAAGCATTGCTCCGAAGCAGGTCACCTCCTTTATTGGCTACACTGAAAATCTGATTTACTACGCTGCCCTGCTTGTCAGCATCTGACATCGTGTTATTGAAACTCAGGTATTGATTTGAGTCCAGTGCCCTCCAAAGTCTCGGGCCATGTTTGGACAACATTTACAGACACTTAATAGCCTGTCATTAATCTCTGCAGTGGGAAAGCGACTATTTGGAACCACTGTTTTTGACCCCTTGAGACTGCAAAGAACTAATTTGCACTAACTGTATTTAATTTTCGTTTTTCTTGTCTGTGGAGCTGGAAAAACGAATTCACGGCTCAAAATTCATTTGTCTTCAAAATTAAAAGATTTCCCATAAAGTTGGTGTTATCAAATGTGAAATTGGTCTAAAGGCAAGGAAGTGGTAAGGATGATGGGTGAAAATGCCTGCATCTTGAGGCTTGAAGAAAACAGTATAGGCTGTATTCTCTATTTCTGTAACACCTATGGAATTAGGACGATGACCAAGCCTAATGAGGAACTTTCCCTGATCCTCTGGAAAAGGAAGGTGCTTTCTCCCCTGTCACATAATAACGAAAAACAGTGCAGAAACAGTTCAGGGCTCTCATACAAGTAACCTGCTGACAGGTGTGGTGTCATCAAGACCTCATTAAAACAGCGGATGACCAAACTCTCCTGGGCCTCATTTTTGGGAAAATGCACATTGTGCTGAGTAATAAAGTTGGGATTGAGAAAAACTGGATGTGAGACTGCATGGAAATATTGCAGCATCCATCCATTAGCCATACCACTTATCTGTGAGGGGTCTTTAGGGGCTGGAGCCAATCACAGCTGACAATGGGCCAACATCGATAAAACTATATGCACTTTCGAATCACCAATAAACCTAACATGCGTGTCTTTGGACTGCGTCACAGGGAGAATATGCAAACCTCACACTGAAAAAGTCCCAGGCCTTATGAGATATTGTTTGGCTGTGAGTGTGTGACTGTGTCAATATGTGGTATCTCATTCCGAGGTAACTGAGGGGCTCATATAAAATAAGTGTGAAACAAACAATGGCCTATAGTAAAAAAAGAATTGTAGCACAGTTATGAAAAGAATCTAAAGGTTCCCCTTGGCCTCTAAAGATAAATTAATTGATCATTTTCTCTAAATTCAAGCTTATTTATATTATTTCTTTATTTTTATTTTTTTCAACTTCGGTTGTTAGAATGTCAGTAAAGAAGTCTGAGGTCCGCCGGGATACTCTCGAGGTTCAAGAGGTTTTGGCATGCGGCCGCTCAAGAATACTGACACGGCCAAAAACTTTGACCATTGAAGGAAATCAAAGTGTGACCTTTCGCAGTCTCTCTGCCACCGGCCACCCATGCCCTATAAAGAGCCCAAACTGTCCAGCTCTTTGAGGCTCAGTGGTGAACTGCAGGTGTGCACAGAGCAAAGAATTAAGTTAAGGCTGACCTTAACTCTCATACACTGTGAATTGTGTTGTCATTTAAGGCCAGTGTAACATTTTGTCCTACAGAAAGCAAAGACTGTCATCGTGGAAAAAGTTTTGTTCAAGTGAAAACTCCAAGAAAGCCTGATGATCAGGAATCATTGCTTTCAAAATTGGTCATGCTCTGTAGTGGTTTTCCACCCTACAAACTTGTTACTATTCTGGATTAGAGTGGATTTGCTATCAGACAGAAGTTAACAACAGTTAATGCTCATGTTAGGTATGTAACAACAGTAAAAAGTTACAAATGTGCTCCAGATTGAAAAAAACAAAAAAGTTAATCGGCTTAAAACAAGCATGAATGCAGCTTTAATCAGTAGAGACAGCAATGTGTTTTTGTTCCTCAGAAAGCTAACACCTAAAACCTTTTCTTTTCGTTAATGCAAGTAGTATTTTTATGGTGGTTGTAAAGTGGGGATGTGAATCTTATGTCTGCTATTTTGCGTGTCCTGTCACTGTCACACATGCACATCCTTTTAAGGTCCTCATTCATTTTATTCGATTTCTGGTCTGAATTTCACCAGGGCTGCCATTTTGTTTTATTCTTTTGATTTTTTTTTTTTTTCATGTCTGTGTCGTTAAAAAGAGGCAGATAAAAACAAAAAAAAAGGCTCTCAGTGATTCAAACAGACATTAATGTCTGTTTGAATACAAGACTGCAACATCATTTAGACAGTGAAGAACTAATCAACAGAGAGGTGAGTTCTGAGCCTTTAGGGCAGTTTAATCTGGATGCAGAATAGATGTAGACCATTATACAACCCCAAAGAAAAAGTCCTGGTTATGGAGGCAGTGCACTGACAAATTTGGCGCCCTTGGCAAGATATCAGCTGTCTCCCCCTTGTATCACAGTCTATTTCACTCCTAATGTCCTTACACTCACACTGAAACAGCATAGCTTTGTCGTTTCTCAGCTCTAATTAGAAAATAAGTCACAAATTGTATTAGAAACAGAGAGAAAATAAATTATGAATACAATATAAAAAAGGGAATTGCACACAATAAGATATTAAAGAAGTGAGGTATTGCGCTGAGGTGAAGGTGATAGGTACACTTGATACTGCTCCATCACTGGGCCTGAGATTTTTTTCAAGGTGTTGAAATATTTTAAAAGGGTCCCTGAAAAGAGAAATGAATGCGACCATTTGGTGTTACAGTTTAATGATAAAGCACAAAATAAGTACAAGGAAAAAATGAATAGATGCATAGTTGTTGCTATAGTAAGTACAAAAACTATGAAAATTAAATGAGATTCAACTTTAATGTCTTACAACAAAATGCAATTTAGCATCTAAACAGAACGTAAAGAACAGAACGTAAACGCATCATTACAAAAGGATCTTGATTCTGAAAGTGTCTTTTGTGCTGTGTGACATCTTCTTTTACGCATGAACCTCCACATGTTCACTGTCTTTTGGCAGAATATGAAGACTGAAGATAATAGACATCATTCTTAATTTTTCTGAATAGGAAAAATGAAGATGGCACACAGTACGAATGAACTATTTCATTTCAGTTTAGTATCATGTTAACCTAAACAATGGCCAACCAGACGTCTATAAAGACCGTATGACCCAGAATAGTCAGAATTATCTATATTTCCCAATTTAACTGTGGAACTGGTAATTTCATCACATTACGTTGTTATACTGCTGTCATTTTCCCTTTTTTCTCTCTTCGTCTTTCCTTCTTTCACTTCCATGGAAACCTGAGAGCTTCGGTCGTAAGAAATGAAAGACAGCAGGTGAAGTGCATCAATCCGGGGAGGGAGGTGAAGCTCCCTTTTCAAATAGGCTTTAGGGTGTAATAAAATTGTTGTTTGGGTTTAGGCAATCAATTAAAATAAGAGCAGTAGTTGTATAAAGTAAAATGCGAAAATTAAACATTGATTTTTTTTTTTCCCCTTCCCCCTTGTGGAGCACCTGAAAAAGCCAGTGTAACAAATAAATATTTTATTTCCATGAAAAAAAAAAACAAAAAACAGGTGAAATATTACAGAGGGGGTAAATGTGTGGTTTAGGAAGTGCAGCGCTACACAATGAAATGATAGCTGAGAGGAGAACTGATTCAGAAGTTTTACAGCAACAACATGACTGTAAGCCATGAAGGCTGTTTTCAGTAAAACAGCCAAACTGAGATGAAACAGAGAGAAAGGGAGTTGTGAATAAATGATACATGGGGAGACTCTTCGTAATACTGAAATGCTGACTGAACTCTGAGCTCCAATGTTCGCGTTGTCAAAGAGCAAGTGCGCTCGATTTTTCTCAGTGAGTTATATTTTAATCAATATTTAAAACTGAGTGTATTTTAGTTTTTGTTTAGTATGAAGAAGACCATGTTAGAAAATTAACAGAAATCTTGCATCTTTGAAAGCGCGTCACTTGAGCTGTCAATAAGTACAGTTCTCTATGAAGTGATCACCGGTGACTCACTGAGCACAGAGCAGGGTTCAATCTCCAGCTGAGGCCCTTTGCAGCAAGTCATAAACTCTCTCTCTTCTCTATCTATCTGTCGCTGCCACTGATCTAATTTATGGCACAAATGCCCGAAAAAATAAAAAGCATCAAAATCTTATGACAAAAGTGTTTGTTTTTGGTTTTTTTATATCCTGAACACACAGTTCCCACTTTAGTGGCTTAACAATTAATATCTAACGGACCCCCATGATCTTATAGCATTAAACATGTTCCATATTATGATGCTATGGAAATTTATGGTGACAGCATTTCCTCAAATGGAAATATTTTGATGGCTTTTGAAACTCTGCGATGTCAAATAGAACATCGATAACAGGCCCGACAAGATGTTCCACAACATGAAATGGTAGTTCATTGAGGTTTGAAGCTGCATTTAAGCTTGGGTGACTTGACATGACGTGTGACTGAAATTCAAAACTTGCCTACCGAGTCAGGAAAAGGTGCTAGATGTCTCAAGAGTCTCGAAGCAGAAGGATGACATGGACGTCCTCTTCTCTTCAATTCAAGAAAAGTCTGTGTCTTTGATTAAAATGTTAAGTGAATTTGAATGAACAGATGGTGTAAAGGGCAAACAGACCGGATGAACAAGCACAACAAAAGGGTCAAATTCCAGCCAACTGTCTCGCTCTGCATGGTAATCATTAGAACGCAACAATTACACTCTCAATACACAAGGTAATGATTTGGATGCTCCCGAAAAATAACTGGGCCATATACATAGACAAGGTGTAGCAGAACATGCCATACAACAGCAATCTTAGCATGTTTTAATTCCCTGATCTGGCTCAGTAAGGACAAGTTCAGGCCAACATGGGGAGAAGACAAACCCGGGCAGGTAGGAAGAGGAAGAAAATACACTTAACAGGTACAAAAGTGTTAAAAGGTGAGATGACAGCTGACATGTTAGCTCTGTCTTCCCCAGATAGCAATGAGCCACATCCTTGGGTTTCTTCTAGGTCAGGATATGCACGGTTGGTCCCATGGCCCAAGTGTGGCCCATATGCATCATGAAGGTCAGATTGGCAATTTTATGCGCTAATCCCAGTGGCTCACAAAAAATCTTCCGGCTGTCAGCCCACAGCGACAGATCGGAGCGGTCATATGCCCAGGTACAGATGTGTGGGTGCCAGACGGGGGCTGGGGCAATCTTAATTGTGTGTTCATTGGGTTTATTCAGGGTTTTTATTATTAGTAGTAGTATTCCTCCACTTGCAGTTGGCTGACATGAACACTGAGGATTGTTGCAGTGACATGGTGTCATACATTGTGGGAGAAACGATGGATGGATTTCAAACCGCCTTTTCGTTTGTCTCTGCATTTCTAAATTTTTTCCCTCAGCAGAAAATGAGCTGAGAGAAAGCAGGACTGTATGAGATTTATAGAGAATATATTGTTGAATCACTAATTGCTACTTTTTGTTTTCCAAGGGCACGCTCAAACTCCTCTGTTAAAATAAAGTTGCTGCCAGCATTTGCACCTGAAATTTACTAGCAAAAGCTTAACAGCTCTCAAAAGGAAAGCTACAGTCCTACCACAACATCTCCCGATTGAGGCCACAGCAAACGTTGCAATACACAAACCTGGCTCACACGTAAAAGGAGTATCCTCTGCAGGCACCCTACACTGCAGGATCCACATGCTTGGTAGATTAAAAATCTATTATTTATAAACATAACACGATCATGGGATTGCCCAACACCACCTGTTCCATCATGAGAAAATTTCTGGCAGCTGATAAATCTGTACAAGCCAAAGTTCATGTTTTTGTGTTTTGTTCACAGACCTTCCATCAGAGTTATTCCTTTGTCCAAAGAGAGTAACTCATCAGTAATACTTTATGTAACACCAACGACACAAAAAGGTCAAAGACACACTCACTCCTCTGCAGCTAAATTATTTATTGAACCCTTTGAGTGTTAATTAATTAACTGCCTGAGTTCCAATTAATACAATATTATGAGTTTGACACTTTTATCACTTCAGAAAGTATCGGACCATTTATTGTACGCAGAGGTCAAAGATAAAAACATGAAAAGATCAAACTGTCTTGGAAAATAAGTTTTATTTTCAAATGCTGGAAAACTGGCCATTGAAATTGAGAGATTAAAACAAACACAGTAAACGCTGAGACGGATAAAAAAATTGATTATCACCTTATTATCACAAAAAATATGATTGGAGCCCTTTCATTCCCATTGCAGAAAAACCAAACTCAAAGAACTGTTCTTCTTTAGATTAAAAAAAATACACTGACCAATTCCAAGTTTAAGACATTGAAACACTTTGATGGTGTAGCTAAAGCCGTATTTTACATAACACAGATGGCGTGTGCATTCCTTCGCATTGTAAAGGCTGTACGCACATCGCCTGCACACAGACACATGACAGGTCCAAATTGCACAGACAAGACACTTCTGTAACCGAGAAACCTACAGTAGTATAAAAAAAAAAGGTTATTTTTTCACAAGACAAAAATGTTCCAATCCAAACAAGTGCCCACCTAAAGTAGGTTTAGTATCAGCTGTAAATAATTGTGTTTATTTTAACCTGCTGGATCTACTGGATGAGTGGGGATCACCATGCAAGGACAAGTACATCAAATCCTCAGTCTCAGAAAAGCATGTCACATAAACTATGACACCTTTCTGTCCCACCCCGTAGCACATGCTCTTGTCCTTTCGTTTGGGAACATCCACCCATCCAGATGATTGGCCCGTGACATCTTTAGGACTTACACAGGGACTGGCTGGGCAGCTAAATCTGAGTCCAGCAACAGCCAGAGTGGGCACAGAGAGGACATGACACTCAGCTGTCTAGCTTGGTGCACAGTGTTATGGTGTAGAGTTCCCAGAGAGTAGGCATTCGGACACAATAGCCTGCTGACCAAAAAACCCACAGGTAGTAATAAGTATTGTGTCCAAACAAAGTGTTATGTTGCCATTAAATCAATAGTAGTGATGACTGTGGGCATTATAATTTAACTGTTTATGTTTTTTAACCAATAACATGAATCATGTTGTGTTTGAGACTTCTGTTAACATTCAACATAAATACATTCATACATATGGCATTTGTGACACTGCACTGAAAATTCACTTATCTGTTTAATCCCAGATCACTCTGGGTGAGGGCAGGGTCACCCTGAACAGGTCACCAGCCCATCACAGCGCCAACACACAGAGACAGACAGAGACCAACAACCACTCACACTCAGACCTACGGACAATTTAGAGTCACCAGTTAACATGATAACAGATAGCGTGAAACCCACGCAGACATGGGGGGAACATGCAAACTCCACACAGAAAGGCCCCAGACCCGAGAGCCGAGCCTGCTCCCTTTTTGCCATGGGGCAACAGCACTGACCACTATTTTGGATTTTTTTTTTTTTTTTTTTTGTTTGTTTGTTTGTTTTTTTAAACCAGTGCTTCATTCGAAGGTCAAAGAACATTTGGCTGAATTGAAAATCTTACTCCACAGGAAGTGGTACATTTTTGTGCCATGAAATTCACCAGAGACCACAGCTGCTAATTGCTACATTCTTTCCAGGGTGCCATCATCATGTTACACCACATCATTTGCAAAGTGAAGATGAAATTACATATTACACATATTAACAGAGATTACATCCCAGTCCATCACCTTCTGTGAAGGAGTCCTGGAATGCTGGAATATTGACTGCTAATAAAAGAGACATGTTAATAGTCTCCCTTTACATTGCCATTGCATGGAATGCTGGGATGGTCTTTTTTAGATGAGCAAAAACTGAAAACACATTAGTACTGCAAGTGTATGGCAAAATTTCCTTTTCTGAGTCCATTTTTTTCTTCATCATGGCACGAAGGAGTGTTTGCACAGTAAAGAATAAGAAGTGTACTTCTTTACTACGTGGACCAGTGGTTTTATCTGCTCTTATGCATTGGTTGTGGAAGCCGAATGTAAACACCTCGACCTATTTGATATTCATGCATAAGCAGTAATGTAGTCCTTACTCTGACAGAGTGACGTTAAGACCATAAATTCATCAATACGATGTTACTGATTTATCTCTGTCCAAATACAATCAGTGTGGATTGACACCAGAGCAGGGACATTTTTCTCTCCAGTCGAGATCTGTCTCGTGATCTCACTTGGAAATGTGGGCTTTGATTATTTTGTGCTATCGTTGATGACACTGCCGCCTTTGCTTACATGTAATAAAATCTAAATCAATGTTTTGAAATAATACAAAAGAAATTATTTAGGAGGCCGTGGTTTAAATGACTCGTTTTAGTTGCTGAAATACCTCATGTATTAGATCTTCTGAGAAACATTAGTAATTATGTGTGGCAACAGCTTTTTAGTTGTTTTTACACAACCTCACTTTTACTCATTTATTTACAGACACACACAAACATGCGCCCGCAGCACCACACATCCCGCTAGAGAACAGTGCTGATGGTGTCAAAGTCCTTGCTGATCTGGGAGCTGCTGGGTAGTGATTTGAGGTACTCAAGGTGCCTTCGAGCATCCTCTTGGTTGTGTCTCACATAGTAGATAACATATGCAATCACCATGGTGAACCATCCAAACATGGTGACAAACATGGCTACGTCGGTGGTCTTATGGTGAAAGTTGCAAAAGTTGATCCCTGAGTCCAGTACCTGGATTACCGGTTTGCCTGCGTATTCCTCCTGCACTGCCGTGTGGCAGATGACCTCGTTCACCGTCTCAGGGTCCAACCGCAGCTCCCGCAGGACTTCCTGCAGCGTACACTCACAGTGCCATGGATTGTTTGAGAGGCTGATTTTTGCTTGAAGACGGGCGAACGCCTCTTTGGGGACACTTTGGATGCGATTGTTTGATAGATCCAGCACAAGGAGGCTGTCAGAAACACCTTGGAATGCCCCTACATCCATGGTCTCAATTTCATTGTTTGAGAGGTCTACCTCCTGAAGGTAGTGCAGTTCTTTGAAGGCGTGGCTGGGGATGTGTGTGATGTGGTTGGATGCCAAAAGCAGAACAACTGTGTCTCTTGGGAGATCTGATGGGATCTTCTCCAAATTGCGGGACATACACTGGACCACTGTCATGCCACTCTTCTCTATGCAGTGGCAGCTTGTGGGGCAAGACATGACAGGTGCACTTGCAATGAATAATCCAAAGAGCAAGCCCCACAAGAGGGCAAAGCCGTCAAAGATTGGGAATTTCTTGGGCATATCAGGCCCTGCTAAATCCTGCATATTAAGCAGTGACCTTGAACAAGTCCTGTCAGGCAAGAGGACTCATTATTTCAATTGTGTCCTGGCGTTCAATGACTGCTGTGTTATTAGCGATCAAAAAGCCAAAATTATCAGATTAACACCGACATGTGCATTTCTGAGCCGAAAATCCTTATATATTGATCTTTAATCTTTTGAAGAAGATTTCACAAGAGCTCATCCAAATATCATGCGTGCTGAGGATAATCCAGCTACAGCAGGGTTTTCTCTGAGGTCACCTCACAGGGAGCCTGGAGCCGGCTGAGTGACATGAGAATTGATCTATTACGCTGGGCACTGAAAGAATCAGACAAAGTGGTGTTATTCAAGTGAATGATTTGTGTTTGAATTAAGCAAAGATGGCAACAGCTGGGAAGAAACTAGCGAAAGTCACTGTAAAATGCTGGCAATGTGCATATGAGAGAAAAAAAAAAAAAAAAACCTCAGCCATTACAGTGACATCTTTGGCAGTTTCCAAAACGAGCCGAGGAGGCTGAACGACATAATTTTCCCCATAATGCTCACAAAATGTATGATGTGATTAGCCCTATTGAGGAGAAAAATCCATTCCACTTCAGCAAATCTCATAAACCGGCAGACACGCATTTTCCTATTCAATTTGGAAACGTTAATGTTTGCCTATAATAAACATAACATGAAATTATTTACAGATGAGAGAGCACCGTAGTTCACATCAATAATTCCATTATCCCATAGATGGAGGAGTTAAAAAAAAAAAAATTGCTGCTTTTCCAGTGAGGTTTTTCTTTCCCTCCTCTCCACTTCAAGGACTAAGGACTTCCGTCTCCCATCCACATGATGGGTTCAAACGTTCCTCTCTGCCCTGCTGGAGCATCATCATGTTACTGCTGTGCACCCTCTGGTGGGCTAAATCGATGATCACACAATGAACCCCACAGCGTGCTCACGGTCATCTGCCTCATAGGCACTCACTTTTGCGTGTGTGTGTGTGTGTGTGTGTGTGTGTGTGTGTCACTTTTCCTCTCTTTTTTTTACCCCCTTTGTCTTTGTTAACAGTTTTATACCTCAGGCTACGCACTATACACACACTATGTGACACACAGCCTTAAATAAGCTTGTCACGTTTTTGTCAGTCTGCGCTCAGCAGGAGGTGCTGACAAGATGACACACACACACACACAAAACACCCTGCAGTTACGTTATGACACGACTGCATCGTTGAAGTTAATGGTGTAAATCAGGTGCATATTGAGCTGAAGGTTGTCTGAGCCGCCGTTTGTGTGCTGTCTTAATCTTAAAAATGAAATGAGGTTCCGCTTGGCTCATAAATTGCTCATTAGCAGATGTTGTCATCACTTTTGTAAGAAAAAGAACATTACATTAAAAAAAAATGGCGTACCACTGCTTCACACAAAAAAAGAGCAGAAAAGTACGTTTGAGCAGCTTTAATAAGAAAGCGCCTGGGAACAGATTTAAATGGAATTACCATCATAGCGTTTTAATGGTGCGAGCTATAATCACATTAGCACCATGCGTGAAGAAATATCACTCATACTTTGAGGTGAACAACTTCATCAGTAAGTATGTTTAATGTAAAGGCACTTACCGGGAAATAGTTGGATCTTCATGGGAATTTGCAGTGTTTGGGTTTGGTTTGGTTCACACGTGTAGCGGCAGTCGATGAAAGAAAACACTAGCCTTAAAAAAAAAAAAAAAATGAACAGAACGATGATTTCTTCCGAAGAGAACAGCTACTTCCACCCGTCCCCCTTTCGTTTCAGGACGAAATAATAAGGCGGTAAAGTTCCTAAGAGGAGGAGCGTCCAGGTGAAATGAGGCATGTCTCCGTCTCCGCGTGGAGCGCGGCGCACTTGTTGAGGCGGGAGCTCGCCGGCCGGGGATCGAGCGTCGGTCCCCTCCCACCCTGCCCTTTTTTGTGTTTCCGTTTTATGTATCCCTATTTCTGATCTTCGTCTCTCTGAACCGCGCGCACGGCGTCAGAAGGAGTCCCGGCTGCGCGAAGATTGGACTGCTGCTCTGCTGGCAGATCAGCTCGTCCTCCAGACCCCCTCCAATCTGTCCTGTGTCGCCGGACCCCCTCCTCCTCCCCCCTTTGCATGAGAGAGAGAGAGAGAGAGAAAAAAAAAAACACCTCTTACTCCTACATAAACGCAGGGAAGTTTTAAAGTGACCAACTCCGAACATGGTCAAACTTTGTTTCAATTGGATGAGAAAGTTCACCGGAGCGTGCTGTTTGGAAAACAGAACAGAAGTGGAGCTTTATTCAGAATTGATTTTTTTACTAAACAGCCCACCTGGAAGCCCTGCCTGTGCCACACTCAGCTGCGTTGTATGGATTCTTTTGTTCACCCTAAGAGCTCCAACCAGCTGACAATGAAAAGGTCATGATGTCAGGGATCTTGGGGATTAAGACTGCCTAGCAGTGGATCAAGATGTCAGCATCAACGTCTATCCCACTGTACTCCGGTGATAAATTCCAATGCAGAGTAGAAACTGCATGCAAAGTAGACTGTACTGTACTGTTGTTATCATGCCTGGTTATTGAATGCTGCATTTAGCTGCATTTAGTTTGCTGCAAGTGTCAACTGTGTGCGATTTCAATAAAGACGAAGTCCTAATATTATTTCACTGCTAAATGAGTGCGATTTGCAACAGTATGGTACACAAGGTTTGATTCCACGTGACCTTAACGGATTGATTGCACATGACAACATAGCAAAGGAGCTAGAAGCTTTGCTATTTTTTTCTTGTTTAAATTAATTCATTATTGTCAAACATAAGGCTTGTTATCACCCACTGGTATGATCGTGTGCGTTTAGTGAAAACACAGGGCTGTGTAAATCTTCCAGGTAGCCTAACCTTGACAGTAAGAAAAGAATATGCAAATATAGACCTACTGTAGTTTACCGACCACTATTTTCCACCCATGATTCAAATTTAGGTCAGCTGGTCCCAGTGTTCCAGGTGTCATTTGTGCTATGCAGGAATAGAATCATTTTAATGCACGAGGCCCCTTCTCAAACTCACACTGTGCCAGCTAACATAATTAATTGTCTTACTGTGGCCGTGAACAGCAGCAGCAGAGTATAATGTTCCATTTACTGAGTGGCAGATTGCCAGGTCAAAGTTCTCATTCTTAACATGAATCGGAAGATGCAAAGGGGAGAGTTTTGTATTTCCACAGACCGGCCTTTAAGGTGTGGTGGCAAAATGCAACAAAATAAAATGATGCGATCGGCATAAAAACAGTTATTTTCTAAATTTCATAATAAACGTGATTTCACGGTACACTCGTATGCAACTTTATTAGCAGCGTCCTCGTAACATCGCGCCAACAACATAACGTGAGTAGCATCCTCTCTGCCCCCTAACGCCGAACCTAAATGCAGCTTTCTTTTTCGTATAAGTCGCAGGCTCTTCTTCTCTCTCCTCACTGGGCCTTATCCCCTTCACGAAGAAACTGTCCTTTTTTAGTCATTTTGCTAGCTTGTGGGTTTAATTTTAACTGTAACGTATCACGTCCAGTCCTCCTCCTCCATTTTACTAGAGTCAGTAAGTCTTACTACCATGGTTTTGTTTATGTTTGTTTTTCTTTTCTAAAATGACTACATTTGGAATTGATTATTTCCTTTCCTATTTCAAGAATCATCTTCTTTCTTTCCAACTACCTTGCTTCCCTTGTGTATTTAATGTTGGCCCTGCTTTATGGTCTGTTTTCCTCGAAATGGGGCCATCAATTATAAAAATGAACATCGTGTAGTATTTAAAAGGACTTGAAACAAGAGACTGAGACCATGAACTCATTAGCAAAACATTTATTGACCTAGTAAATCAAGCGAGAAGTCGGGCAATTTTCACACAGACTTCAATATTATCTGACTTTTTATAACCAGTGAGGTCGTCTCCTGACAGTCATTAGATGGAATTCAAGTATAAGGCTCTTAACCCTTTCACTTTATAGCTCCAAAATCTATGTTCCAGTTTTACTGTGTATACAGTCTTAAACCAAATTACACACTCACCACCAACCTGGTTTACTCCTGACCGTCCTGGAGAGAGGTTTGTATCACTGAATATCACTGTTTTCATGAGCCAAGATTAAAAACATGCAAAAAAGAGGCGAGCTTGTGTTTATCAGAAGGTGAGGATATTCTACAAAAAAATCATGTGACTCCAAGAGACCAAAAATGAAGTTAATGCACAAGTAATTACAATTGGTACAGCCAAAAGGAAACCATCCTGGCCTTGAAAAAACATTAATCAACATTGGGTTCTTTTTAATCAAAAGAAAAGTGTTTATACAAAGAATAAATCAGATTTGAAAAGGAAATATAAAGACAAAATAACACTACTGTGCCAATAATAGGGCTTTTATGGATGAAAAACACACTACCAAGGACACCATACTGCAATTTGCATTAATTTCTATTATTGGTTGATCACTTCATTGTCCTCAGCTGGAAAATTATATCATCTCAACAGGAAAAAGAAGAAAAAAAAAACTGCTTTCAAAGGGCCATAAAAAAGCAACTGAAGTCCTTTGAACAGCAATCTAATATCCAAGCTTTAAGACGCATCTGTAGAGCCTGTAGAACTTTTGACCTCAAAATCTAAATTTAAAATCAATTAAATCCAGATACGGTAACTAATGAGTACGCAATAGCTATTATTCTCTATAAATCCCTATTTAGATATGATACCTGACAGTTACATCTTCTTTCTTGCTGAGATTTCTTGGGGTTGGCACCCAAATCAAAATGAAATAAAGTACCACGGACAAAAGGTTAGTGAGTCTATGCATCAATACTGTGAGCTATTGATAGTTCATGTGAAGGGTGTTTTTTTTTTTTTTTTCTTTCCCATGCTTTGTGTTTTATGTTTTGTGTTAGATAAGGGGTGGGCGAATCATTATTTTTAATTAACCTCTCTGCGCCGTACAGCAGAGAAAAGGTAAGTCCATGCATTGAGCAAAATGGATTTTTCGTGTTCACATAACCAAGTTTGGTCGTGAGAATTTGGTCAGATTCACGGAATGCTCAAACGATGTGAAATTGGCTGAGAGTTAGTAGACAAACCATGCAGGTGGTCTGGCAGCAGCGCAGCTTTGGGAATCTGAGGGCCTGTTTAAACGATGATAACGAATAAGACAAACTAAAATCCATACAAGCCAAAAATAAAGATTCAGAGTTTGAATCAACCCTGCGATGCAACTGATAGGTGTATCTCCTGAAACGGCACCCTTACGGTGGCCACCTTCATGTTTACAGTAATAAAGTATATTCCATATAGATCCCCTTTACCCCAGCATCATTATCGAGACCACCAAATGTTGCTTAGCAACAAAATGGAACCTCATAAGCTGCTGCAGTCAACCTTTGAGCTGCTTTGAAATCCACTTGATCCACCAGTGACATCAACACACTGGGAACAAGTGAAAGTGGGATTCATCACACCGGGAGGTGGCACAGAGAATCAGTCTACTGTATCAGTCCACTCACATTCAGAATCACCTAATCTGTCTCCTCCTGAAGAACGTGACCACTAATCATCGCCGATAGGTCGCTTATTCACTTAGTCCTGACACAGGGAGAGTCCAGCAGCCCTAAATGAAAACAAATAAGCTGAAAGATATTTAAGTTGAATACAGAAGCAGGACTCAGAGACACCACATGCAGCTGGAGGAGGAATTTAATCTAAAGATATATCTGCTGAGCTCCAGGATTCTCACACAAACGCACCCAAACGTTCAGACAAAAATTTGTCGGAGCAGATAAATGGTCACAATGGGGATCACTGGTGGTTTCATTCTGCGAAAATACACACTTAGTAAGTCACAAATTGGGCAGACTGTGGCAGTCAGATAAAAGAAAGCCAAGGTCAGGCATTAGGGGCACAGCTGCTACAGTGGCGCTGGAAATACCATCCATTTGCTCACAGGGATGCAGCAGGTTTCCCACATCAGCGACCTGCACTAACCTTCCTTAATCAATTTAAGGGACTGGGCAGCTTGGCTGTGGAGGTGGAAGGAAAGAGAGAAAGTGCCTATTCATCTGGATGAACAATAGCTCCAGGTTTAGCTCCATATGAGTTTTCCGTAGTTAATGTACCCACAGTAGAAATTCTCCTATGTCAGGATTTTTTTTTCCTGCTAAAATTGTTTTTTTTTTTTTTTTTTTCTGAATACCTTTTGGGGGATGGAGGTCGTTCATCAGTTTACAGTGAATAGGATGACTCTTTCCCCTCCAAAATGTATTCCATTATTAACACTTGGTAAAGTGTTTTTAATGATCACCATCTATTTATATTACGTACATTTTAGCAAAAGTTAACTGGTCCCCGCCTGTAATTGCCTCTGGGAGGACTATTAACAGCTCCAAAGACAAAACACATTCATCCAACTCTAGTTAGAGCCAGGGGAGATGGTCCTCTGATGCATGACCAGTTGGTTGTGACAGTGAAGATAAAGGACTAAAGTGTATGTGTGTGTGTGTGTGTGTGTGTGCATGTGTGTGTGATGGTAGAATTTACACAGCAGGAAAAAGGGAAAGACCCAGTAAGTCCAGGAGGCCCTTCCTCTTATCATCCTGCTTACTCGCTCATTCACGAATCTCCAAGCTTTTGGAAAAGACAAATTACCAACATCATCTTAGCCTCTCGTCACCTACGTACTTCTAAAAGTGCATCACTCTAACATGATGTCAAGGGATGATGTGTAAATAACAGGTCGCTTTCACGGACATTTCGAGCTTTTCATGTGTCATTTATTTGATTTGTGCCTTTGAGGAGGGCTGAAATGCTGTAGAGTGGACACCTTTCCTTTGAAACAATTCATCATAATTATGTGCACTTAGTGTAACAGTGCCATAGGCAGATACAGTAGCAGAGCTTTAACAGTCAGCAGCATCCACAGGCAAGGAGGTGACTGCCACCACAATGCATTTAGAGCTGAGTGGGTGACAGGATGACTTGCAATAAGAAATAGATTGTACTGATGAATGGCATGGAGGAAATCAGCAGAGCACTATTTATCATCAGCTGCTGGCCCGTGGTATGAATGATGTTGAACCGTTTTACCGTGCATGGATCCCAAACCTGCCGTATAGGGTACATACATGTGTGCACTCGTGTGGGCTGGTAAGTTATTGTGTCTACGTACAATGTATAATCAGAACCCAAACACCCATTAATTAAGGAATAAACTAAAATTCAATATTGAGTTGTTGTTTTTTTTTTTTCTTATTTCATCTAAAAACAATAACCATGAATAGTTAAGCATGTTTTGTTTGCAAATATTGAGACTTATTTTTGCACAGATTTCAGGACTGTGCTCCCCTTTCATTATGAAGAGAGATAATTTCCTAGTGGCCAGTGTGTACAGGAGTGATTAAAGCCAGGAAAAATGAAATGGCTAAGATCCTTTTCCAACATATCCATCATAGTAATTGGAGATGCACAATACACTTTTGTCTAAGTGAACCTGAGATGGAGGTTAGTTACAATAATGTAGTTTCATTATTGTTTCCTGCCAAAACCCGTTGGGTTTTCTTATATAAGAAAATCACATTCCACTTATTCACAGAATTTGTGTTCACAGTGGGACATTAATTATTCATAAAAGTTTCCTTTTTTATCCTCCGCTAGATAAAAACTGTGCTTTATATACATATAACAATAATCAACTTTATGTTTTATTTGTCACAATACAGCATATCTAACAGAATTGCAACAGTGCCTTTATTGTGGCCTATTTACCAAAAACCACCCCCCCCCCATTCCAAAAAAAAAAAAAAAATGTATCTCACGTATCTGAGATCATCCATTCAGTGTGTGTGTGAAGGTCGCAGTCAGGCCATCCCTGCATCTCTGCTCGCTGGTCCACCGACACCTGCAACCAGGATCAGCAACACTCCCAGTCCACTTGACATTCCAGTGCAGCTGACCACTAAAGTCACACTGGACCGGATTCTGACTGACTGCCACCACATGCTGACTTTTCCTGCCGATCTTTATATTTCTATATTCTGTTGGAACAGAGGACAGCGCGGCGGCATAGTGGTTCCCAGCCTGGGTCCTTTCTGTGTGGAGTTTGCATGTTGTCCCAGTGCCTGCGTGGGTTTCCTCCGGGTACTCAGGTTTCCTCCCACCGTCCAAAGACATCATGTTTGGGTTAACTGGTGACTCTAAATTGTCTGTAGGTGTGAGTGGTTGTTGGTCTCTGTCTGTCTCTGTGTGTTGGCCCTGTGATGGACTGGTGACCTGTCCAGGGCGCACCCTGCCTTTGCCCAATGTGAGCTGGGATCAGCTCCAGGAAACGGATGAGCAGAAGAAGATTAATGAATGAATGTAATTTCAGAAAACATCATTTTGACCATTGAGACTGACCTCAATTTCTGCTTCTGTTTTTTTCGTTCTTTCCACATGAGTGGCAGTGACTGTTGTTCATATTGACCAGGAGGTCTAACGAAGGACAAGGTGTTGGCGACTGCAAGTGTTCACTTCAGGGAGAGAGAAAATATTTGTAATAGGTTAAAGAGCTCAATGTCAAAGCCAAAACATCAAAGTTTTAATCGTATAATACAAAAGAGCACCAAAATGATTTCATGCTTTTATTGTGCTGAAAAGAACAAAAATCATCATCGCACAGATTCAGCAAAAGAATAAATATATCTATAAAAATATGCGCCACACAAAGTTGCCATATGATTTTTTTTTTCTTTTCCATTCTTGATATTGTGATTTCACCCAGATGGACAGGTTCCTTTTTTGTTTTCAGTGTCGGTCCACAATGGCAAACTGTGACAAAGTTTGTTTTTGCCAGATTTGTTTTATATCCAAATTAATAACAGCGCAATGATTTTAGTAACAACTGTCAACTGATTTCGCTCTTTGTGCCACACTATACTGTGTGTTTTAAATGACACCTTTTTCAAAATGTCCAGATTTCCAGTGTTTTGTTTCGTTTTGTTTTTTTTCTGTTACATCTGACAACTGAGGAGCTTCAGCAAATCACTAGGTGTCTAGTGCGTGTTTAAAGTCGGAACATTCTCAATCACCCATAGTTCTCTGAGAAAGTCCAGAACTGATGGAGCCTCTTGGATGAGGTGAATCATCTTCAAGAATAGACTGCCTACAGAAACTGGAAAAGGAGCAGATCAATGGCCGCCCTACCTATCACCATCTGATGCCACTCCATGCATCTATGGTCTCCCCAATATCCATAAGGAAGGAGCGCCCATTGCCAGCAGCAGCAACACTTCCTGTATCCTGTCCCCTCTCATGTGGAACACACCACACAACATTCAAAACTCCATATATTTCACAGACAAGGTATAGAACCTCCCTCTGCCATCAGTGAGAGAAACATTAGACAGAAACACAGCTATACCATGGGTTCTCCAGTGTCTCCTTTCATGGCCAACCTCTACATGGAGGAGGTGGAGGAGCAGGCACTGAACGCCCAGCCACCGGTTCAGATATGTAGATGGCACATGGGTCAGAATCAAAGCTCAAGAAGTGGAGGCTTTCACTCAACACATAAATTCAGTGGACAAGAAACATCGAGTCACCAGGGAGGGTATGAAGGATAACAGTTTGCCCTTCCCGTATTGTGCAGTGTCCTTTGGTAAGGATGGTAACCTCAGCATCGAGGTCTACCGGAAGCCCGCACACGCAGACCAGTGGGACACACATAGGAAAACAGAAGGAATTAACATACATCAAAACAGCACTCCAGACACGTGGCTGTCTGAAGTGGACTTTTGTCCAAAAGGCGTCACAAAGAAACAGGGGCGGGTTTTTTTGGTGGTTGCGCAAGTCGGCATTTGGGAGGATGTGCTGCATCGTGTCTTCTGTGGAGTTTCATGTGTTGGATTAAGTTTTTCGTCTTTCCTTTGAGTACTCCAGCCAGCTCGTTTTCTTGTGGAGGGTTCATTGTGGGACTGATCTGCGCTGCCAACAGGACTGTGTGGTGAGCTTTGGCAAACTTTTCCATTGTTTGCGGCAGCTCGCAATGCTTCGCCAACCTGTTTTCCTTTTTCCATTGTGGATTATTGTTTTTGCTTTGGTGTGGACAATTGTGTTTTTTTGCCTTCGGATGAACTGACGAGTGACTTTGGGTTTGGGGAAGGTCATTGTGCTTTTGTGTTTATTTGATTGTTGGTCAGGTTTAAGTAACTGCGTCAAGTCAATACCGGCATCCAGTGATTTTGAGTTGAAATTTGTTTAATTGCACTAAAGTGGTTGAGTTCTACTGATCATACAACTTCATTTAATAATTTTCATAATCATTTCTTCATAATTTATTTCAGTGGAAGATTTCATTTTGACACCTAGACTGCGCCTCCCGTGGCCTGTAAAAAAAAGGCCACTCTTTTGAGGACTCCAATGTCCACGTTTTGGACAGAGAAGACAGATGGTTTGAAAGAGGAGTAAAAGAAACCGTCTCTGTCCACTTGAAGAAAAATTCTCTAAACAGAGGTGGTGGGCTTACACCAACCTACAATGCTGTCTTGGGAACCCCCTACAGGAGGTGTGACAGCCGGGGTCATGTGACCTTAACAACTCACATGATTCCTAGCATGATGACCACCCCCCAGGCTGGGTGTCTTCACCTACGTCCTCAATTCGGTGAGCGTCCACTCTGGGTCAAATACCTGGGTTTCCTTCCTTCACGGATGATATCTTCAATGATCTACAACCAAAACTCATTTAGCCTACATTCAACTTTCTCAGAGAGTCTTAAGTTAACTTTAAACGAAAAAAAAAAAAAAAAAGCCTTCCAGTTTTTCTCTGGGGAAAAACTGCCAGGGAAAGAACGTGTCGACTGATTAGAAACACCAAGATGTCCACTCAGTCCTGGAAATATGAGCATCATGTGTGTGGGCTGAAAGAGTCGCTGAACAAAATGACTCACACCTCTAGCACCACCTTTTAACATAGAATAGCAGCTTCATTATTGCAAGTTAGTGTCAGATAAGCAGCTAAATTGAACAGTGACCATCTCTTCCTGAGAGACCACATTTGATTAACAATTCAACAATATTTAATCAAGCTATGCTGATTACCTGCATGTCCCAAAGGTCTCAGCATCATCACTTACAAGGCAAAAAAGTCCAATCAGACAAATCTTTTTTAACACAGAAGCACAGCGCAAAACCATGAATGATTCATAAATAAAAAAAAAAAACTTGTTGCATTTCATAATGTGCCAAATTTTGCTAAGAACTAATCAAACCCCAAAGGTGGGAATCATTTTCCACCATACATGCTTCGCAATTTTCTCCGGGGCGACTTAGATGGCTGCATCTTTTTCAGGAAACAGAGGGGAAATGTGTGACATGATGAAGACTCCCAAGGGGCCACAGTTTAACCCTGAAATCATCTGAGATAAGATTGGAGAAAAAAAAAAAGAAAAAGAAAAAAATCCATTCCTGCAAGATGGCAGGTTAGATATGTTGTTAATGACAGTAATTTGAGTGTTACGAACAATACCAGCCGAAGGCTTTTAAGCTAGATGGGAATATTGATTTCAGTTAGTCACCATCCTAAATTGATGAAAATGAAAAGAAATCATCGGATGTCAGTAGAAACAGGTTTTCACATTTTCAGGGAGAAGACATTTTATGAAAGCAGTTTAGCTTAAAAGTCCCTAGTCGTATAAATTTAGAAGTCCAAGTCTTTTTTGATTAGATATGAGGTAAAGTTTCTGTATTAGTGGTGTGAATGTTTTCAAAAACTGAGCCTTGAGACCAGCCTTCAGGACTGCAAGTGGAAGCTTTTTCTAGCTTAGCACGGTATGTTTTCTCTGTTTACCTGATATGCGGCTATTGTTTTTATTTGATCAATCACAACAGTCAGTCAATCAGAAGAGAAGCTCCATACAGTTTTTGGTTTTAAGGCCTACACCCTTACTCGTTTGCTTTGCTCTCTCAACCCTAGTCAACCTCAAAAGCAGCTGTAGCAGGCAAATGTTTCCAGTCAAATGAACTAAAAATTCATGGTACACAGCCTGCCCACTACTAAATGACGGATGAAGTTGAAGCTGGCGGAGCATTTAGCCGCTTAAGACCAAGTAGGTACCAGAGGAAAGCCAACATGATATTGGATGCCAGACATATATTTGTCAGACAGCACTGTGAAAATTAGATGCTTGTCCAGGAGTAACTGAGCAAGGCGTTTGGAGTAAAGACATGTGCTGTTCGTTTATGCAGCCAGAGGAAAGAAAATGTGGAAACCAGAGTCAGGGCTCACCTGAACACCTCACATCTTCAAAAAGGTGATGGCGCAAGAGTCTGTGAGGGCTGTTTATTTGATATTTAGCAGGGCAGCGGCATGTATTCAGCCATGAAAGCTTCATGTTCATAAAAAGCACAGCATGGGGTTTATTCATGTAAGTAGACAGTCTTGAAAAATACGCTTCAGACAGCAAAACACTAGATAATCTGATTTCACTGAACTGCTGAACCTGAGCAAGAAGACAATTTTCCTCTCATCCCCTACTCGATGGATGGGATCTAACACTCCAGAGCAAAGTGGAACGTGTCACACAAGCTGTTACTTATAGAATATATTAAAGTGTCAAACAATTCTCCATGATTGGTCTCTCTGCATTATTTATGTTTGGAATCATCTTTCATTTCTTAATTTTTGCGCTGCAGCTGCAGAGACGGACAAAATGTGGTGAAGGTTCGCCAAACAAGTAAAAAAAATATAACAACAGTTCGATTATCCTTTACAAAATTTTGACTTTGTAAAGTTAGGAACATGAGAACACTGGTCAGAGCGTAAAACAGTTTTTATTTATAATGTATGAAGCAATCCCAGCCAAAATTTTCCAGGGGAGGGCGGGGTTCACCCTGGACAGGTCACCAGTCCATCACAGGGCCAACACACAGAGACAGACAGAGACCAACAACCACTCACACTCACACTCTTCAGAGTCACCAGTTAACCCAAACATGATGTCTTTGGACGGTGGGAGGAAACCGGATCACCCGGAGGAAACCCACACAGACACAGGGAGAACATGCAAACTCCACACAGAAAGGACCCAGTCCAGGAACTGAACCCACAACAATGAGGCAACAATCTAACTGTTATGCTGCCACGCGTCCTTGCAATTTCTTGCACTGAGCACAGGCCATACTCGTCTTTGAATCATTTTGGGTTACCTGCCTGTGGTTTGTACCATTTGAGATGTGCGGATTCCTCACCCAGGCCTTAAGGTGTGAAAAAATGATCACATCTAATCTTCATTCTAATCTTCTCCTTCAGCTATGTCAAGCACAAGCCTCGTGCCCTGATTTTTTCAGGTGCTTGTCTGGGGGATTTCCCTGCGTAAACCTTTATAGTCAAGGCATATCTGGACTGTGCATCACATGCTGCCCAAATTTCGATGCTGTATTGCAGCATATATTGTTGGAATGGACACAGCCCACGAAATGCAGCCGAACATTCATCAAAATTCACCATGAGAAGCACCAAAGTTCTCATGGGAATAATGCTTTCCCTGCCCCCTTCAGATGTATCTGCTCAAAAGCATCAGTTCCACGCCTGCAGGTGTAGGGATGTGAGGTCACACACAGAAAGACATGTTTTATGCAGCTAAAACAGCTTGGGGTCGATAGATTTTGTGTTTCATTCTTGTCTGTCATTCACCTGCTCTTTCCCCATTTCCATTTCATAAAATTTTCGACAATTTTGACATTCTTGACGAAGGATCCATTCATTTGCCATACTACATTTTTATTTTATTTATTTATTTTTTTAAAATGGCAAGTGGGCTGGAATCCGTCTCTGCTCATTTTAGGCGAGGGCAGGCACGTTTTGAACACAGAACTTTTTTACTTTGAATTGGCAGTGGCAACCATTTCACCTCTCTGCTGCTTTTAAAACAACATCAATATTTTCCACACAAAACATTGACATTTTTTACTTTACTATTTGTAAGTTTATCTTTAGCTCCTGCAGAGGTTAACTTTTTTTTTTTTTTTCTAAATTACAAGCTAATGCATTCATCACCCTAACTACAATATCAACGCTAAGGCTGCCAAACCTAACCAGCCAATTCTACTTGGAAGTCATCATTACATTATTGTCAGGCTTTTATTATTAGCAGGCTATGTTCTTTATAACAGAGGACCAAAGTGGAAAACAATTCCTCCTTGATATTTTGTAGATGTTTATGTTCTCCTTAATCATGTCCAACAAATTAGTATTCAAAAGGAGAGCTGTAAAAATTAAACTGGTTACAATTTAGATTTTTTCTTTTATGATTGACCCTCTGTGTTATAGGTGCCTAATAGCCCCTCTTTGATTCTATATTACAGCAAATTAGAGGCAGTTCTGAGAAATGTGTCAGACTATTTCTTCTTTGAAATCACAAAGGAATCATGAGAAAGTCACCGAATATTGTGAATCCACAATGAGTTTTAAAACTTTCCTCGTACCTATAGCTTTGCCTCTTTGCCTACCAAGGTTATCAGATTTTTAACATTTGGATTTTCGCTTATGACGTAGACTTGGTGTACTAAATGCAATCGGGGACTTTGAGAACACAATCAATAGCTGCTTGAAACTGGGCTTGTTTAAATGCCATGAGACATTTGGTCAGGACTCATGATCAAGCTGTGTACAACTTCAATTTTCAGCATGCCCTCTGGCCATAGAAGTCCCCTGTGGCTCAGTCTCTTGAGTGCACACAGCTGAATATTGGACCACTGCAAAGCTTTATCCAGTTAGCACAACTAAGTCATTTTGATGGAGCTAATACTTTGAATAGAAAGATGATGTCTTGCCTCCAATTTCCATTTGATCCGTGGTCCATTTACACTTCAAGACATGGATAGCATTAGCATGCTTCCATGCCGTCGTACCAACCCCCCCAACTGACTCACAAAAGACAAACAGCGTTATTAACTTCACTGATGTAGTCATTTTCAGGGACCCTGCGCTTGATTGCATGACATGATGAGGTGTCCCTGGTATTGTGTAGTCCCCCTGCATGTTCCTGTCTGTTGTGAGAGATAGTGTAATGAAAACACATGGGGACAAACACAGGCATATAGAAAGAGAAACCTTTAAAAGCGTGAGAATAGTGCAAAAAGACTTAGGGGATTACAAGATTACCTATAGAGCCAGTTTTTTTAGTGCGAGAAGGGTGGTGAGCATTTCGCACAGTGGGACACCACTGCCTTTGTGTGAATGAGTCAAACACAGATTATTTAATGGAAATGGAAATCAGTTACCTTCTTAACTGCCATGAAACCTGCCTGTGCCACGAATTTCAGAGAATTATTGTCGCTATTTCCTTCACGTTATGGTCATTAAATTCAGCCGAAGTATTCATGCCCCTCATACGGGGTTGTTTTGGAATCCATTTTAAATCTTCTCCTTGGGAATGAGGTGGGATTTGTAAAAAAAAAAACTTCAGACTGACGTCTGAACTGCCCATGTGATGCCACCCTGCTGAGATGTCTTTGAGCAAAATGCAAAGGTACAGTTTTATCACCAAATGTTACTCTCCCTGGGGTGGGCGTAGAAGACCGTAAGCCTGAATTATTGCAATGTGCTTTTCTTGCCGATCCACCACAGCAATTAGGAGTTTTCCTATTCCTCAAATTGTGGCAGCAGTTCCAGCATGTTTCCCTCATGCTGATGTCTCTGCATTAGCTGCCAAATTCTAAGCCAGTTCTTCTGCCTCCAACACATTGGCTCTGTATCTGTTAATTTCTATTATGATACTGTTTATTCAACTCGTGACGTTACTGCAGTTAACGTCACGAGTTGAGGGCCATGCGTAGTTATGAAATCAAGTAATCTTTGTGATGGAAAAGTGAAGCCAACAGAAAAGTGCCAAAAGTTTTCCAAATGGCAGGCTTTGTCAGTCTGTGTGCAGAAGCTTTTTTTTCTCAATTTCGTTTACTTTTTTGCTGTCTTAATTCTTTTCACATTTGTATTTTACTTTTACTTTTGTGCTTTCCGTATTTTTTGCACTGAAAAACCTGCACTTTCAATTTCATTGTGCAATTTTTCAACGCCACAATAACGGCGAAGATTCTGAATCTGATTATGAAAATTTAGTCTGCCAGGCTGTAGAAATAAACATGTTTTATGGAAAATCTACGGGAGTTGTTTGTTTGTTTGTTTTTTGCTTCCATACCTCTGGCCTTTCTGTTCAGGTGCCGAGTTGGGCATTATTCAGGGTATAATTGGCTGACCTCTCAGTGACAACCTGCTGGTTGTGTGGTTGGTTTCATCCTCAGATAATCGGAAACACTAAATGTGACCCCGGTTGTGATGTTGGTGCCTTTTGCGCAGTGGTTACATTTCACTCTTGTTCAGTTAACTGACAAATAAAAACTCATCATATTTTACCACCGATTAGTCCATCTGTTTTAGGTCACCATGCCTGGATTGTTGGTATAGCTTGTCAACTGGCTAAGTCTCCAAGCAAGATGCCCAGCTGATGCAGATGGTATGTTTGTCAGTCATTAAAGTAGCATGCACTCAAGTCTTGGCTCCACACACACACACACACACACACACACACACACACACACACACCACCTCTTCAAAAACTCTCTTCAGACACCTAAGGCAGATGTGACAGTTGCTAAGACCTTACTAAGATCTTACAGGATATGTACAGTAAGCAACATTTAATACCGTGAGTAATGTCTAAATTTTGATTCCTGAAAGTGTTACACATTTATTTTGAAAAATACACGTTTCACAAAGTGAAATGATAAAGTTTTCAACTTTATTTTAAAATCAAAATTATTGCGAAGCTGAAACTTTTAACATTTTCAGTATCTAAAAATATTCTAATCTGCCACTTACTCCAGCAGAGCACCAAATAGCCAATTTAAATAGCCTACATTATGGTAGCTGTTGAAATAATGAACACACATCTCACATCACCAAAAAAAAAAAAAAAAAAGAAAGAACCAAAAAATATGAAGATAGCAATGACATTCAATCAAGGGAAAACACACAAATTTTATTCTCTTCTTTTTACAAAACATTTCAGAACGAACCTCAATAAATAAATAATCCAACACAGACCTTCATGAAGAAAATTCTCAAACATAAGCGTGGTCTGACACATTTCTTGCTACTCTTTATTTTTTTGCTGCTCTAGCACAGTAACAAAAAATTGTTGTTATATCACTAAAATGGCGAAGCAACAAAAGAGGTGTCCGGCTTTCTCAACGTTGCAGGGCGATGAGAACATGAGCAATGCCATGAATATAAAAGATGGAAGTATGACAATCAAAAAGGCAACTGAGATGTCTGCAAGCTGATCACACCGTAAAATAGTGTGTCTTGGTTGGCCTGCCCACATTTAACCAACAGACACCTTAAACCTGCATACCAAAGTATTAATATGAATTTCACAGACGATATTGTCAATGATCAGATTCTGTAGACAACCGAAAAATATTAAATGACAACTTTTCACTGTTGATCAGCCATTCCGCAGTTTGATCACATGGGGTGCTAATGTATATATTTATATCTGCAGTGTAAAGTGTTTAAGTGTCAACGTTTGATCTATAAGTAATTGTAAAGCATTCTTGTTTTAGCATCAACGTATCACTGAGTCATTATAATCTATGTGTGTTCAATGCTAGCCATAAGCCAAATACCTGAGCCTTAACATGATAACTATGGTTAGTAATGGAGTGATGCATATCCAGGCTTGAGGAGCTAAATGTGCGTAACCGTTATGGTAATTCAGATTTGAAATCGTAGTTACCAAGTAATGTGCTGAAGTGTTTACTATTTATATATATATATGTGTGTATATATATATATATATTATTTTCTTTATATTATAGCCTGGATTTTGACGTGACAGCTTCAGATACTAATAAGGCCATACATATATATATATATATGTATATATACATATTCAGCCTGAAATAATCAGAGTAACATTGTATGTATTTTATGCTATAAAGTGTAGATTACACCTTTAAATGAGTCATATGTGATAGGCCACAGTTGGAATACCATGGAAAATCTTTAATAATGAAAACTTTCTTGACATCATTTATCATTCTGTATCATAACCGACTGTATTTATTCCATCAAATGGTTAAAAAAGACCCCAACTGAAGGTGTCTTGGTATCGAGTGTGATAAGTAAAATTTGTTAAAACATATCTTTAAATACATTCAGCTTTAGTTTAACAAACTGGCCTCAGGTTAGGTGGAATGGATGTACAACTATGGAGATATTGTCTTGATATAATTTGCAAGTACAGAGAGAGCCAAGTATATGTACAGTATGCCTGCAAAAATAATGACTAGTTCATTGAGGATGCATACGTTACAGGATATGTTTTACTCATGCCAGTGTTTCATACATGCTAAGCAGAAACACAATACGTTTCCTGTATCTGAATAGACTACCACACTGTAGCGGGAAGGAGATGAAAAATGGACATGAATGACTAATGTCTACCTTCCTGGGAGCTGGTTTGTCCTTTTGACCGAAGACCTTACTAGCTACACGTGAGTGGCGATGTATATTGTACAATTTCCAGACCTTTCCAAATGATTCATGCCTCTTATACATTGTCGCTACAAGATGTCATAAGTACGTTTGTGTAATATCGACAAATAAAAATGAGGTGCATAAAGAGCATGCATTTGAATTCTGTAGCTATAGCTATTTACTTATTTTCTCTTTTCCATCTTACCATCTCGTCAGGGTTGAGATGAAACTCAGAGACTGATATTTGTGCATTAGAGTAAATATCTACTGGTCTACACCCATAAGGTCCTTACAAGCTGGAGTCAGAGTGGCATGTACAGATCATAAATGGATTTTAGATATAACAGGTTTTGTGCGTCATGCAGATCAATCTGTTGTGCACACACAGCACTAAGACAGGCACACAGGCACACAGTAAAGGCTGATGCATTCTCTGTGGTGGTCTAAATGTGGAGTAAGAATGTACTGATGTTCGGGGTGGGGGTTGGCTGTAAAACGTTGGATTGAATGGTTCCTTAGGTTTACTTTGCATATACTTTTGAGTGCCTGGAGAGTGAAAACAAAAGCACAGCTATGTATTAATTCATGAAATCAAAGAAAGCGGTGCAGTGCATGAAATGCCGTGAAAGGTACTAGAGAGTCAAAAAGGTAAAGTGACCTTTTGGAAACAGAGACAACACAGTTTCAGATAGGCGTGAAGAATCCTAGTGACAGATACACAAGGTTACAGGAGATACTACAAATTATAAAAGTTGAAGTCACTTAAATATCAGGACTGTCCAGTAGAGAGAAATAAACAAATAGGTGCAATGCCAAAAGCTCTTAAGGGTCATGTGATGCACTGAGGGAAGATGGGTAGAAATTAGAGTGTGCCCATTCCAGTGACTTCAGACGTCAGCCTAGAATAGTTCAGGGAAGTCGGGTTGGAGGAGGAGCAGGAGGGAGGGGGTCAGGGGGAGGGAAAGATAGACAGAGAAAATAAAACAATTGTGAAGAACTTTCGCTTCAGTAGTGAATGTTATGCTGCAATGGTTGAGCTTGAATTTTGTTGGGACTATTATTATTGATATATATATATATATTTTTTTTTTTTTTTTTTTTTTTGCTCCCATTCACACTAAACAGCTTAGCTTTTAGAAATGTGGTAAAATAATCATGCGGTACTGATCCACTCATGAAGCCATGCAGTGGAGTGAAAAACAAAAACAAAAGAGCAAAACAAAAACATGATGGTGTCATGAAACATGTCGTAGGCTATTCCCTGACAGAGGCATCACATCACTCCCCCTCCTAACAGCATTGCTCAGTGGCAGTCACTTTCTGTCTTTTTTCTTTGCTTTATTTTGAAATTTTTCCATTTTTTATTCATTTTACTCTTTCTATACAATGACACAATATGACTTGATAGGCAAAGGTTTCTAATATAGCAATAACATAAAGAAATACCATATTATTCTCGGAATGTAGCATGCTAAATAATTACGTAAAGGTATCGTTCAATGTTTTGGGAAGTACATTTATTAGCTTTCAAGCGAAGATCAACAAGACTCCCATGCCGATAACAGCAGAAGATGTTTAGCCTAGCTCAGCTGATTTTAGCTTACCATAAAGACTGGAAATAGGCAGAAAAAACATGGCTCTGTCTAAAGTGAAAAAATTTTAATGCTTGCACCTTTATGACACATTTTTTTTTGCCATATATTGGTAAATAATTTAAAATGTAAATACTTAAGTAAAGTACAGATACGGTTTGTGTCAAACTGTATCTGTGTCCCCATTAAGGGGGCATCTTTCTTTGGTGACTGCATATGAACACAGACGGCATGACTAGGGTGTCTCATTTCAGGGGCCCCTTCAATTTGCCAAGAAATGTGGTCAACTAAGGCTCTAATGGCTGGAACCTTTGTGGCCTAGTCGTGAAAGTCATAACCATTTCCTGGGGATGTTGCCAAATTGTGACACAGTTTACTCCCTGACATGAGAAGTTCCTTTGTTGAGGTTGCCAAACGGACAGTGTGTTGAAAATTGAGATTTTGTTACCTTAGCACAGACCCAATAAATTGTTACCTCGTTTCTAACCTAAGGTAACCATAACTTGAACCTAGCTTCATAGTTAACTCGCAAAGATGAGAGTGGTAATGATCTCCTTGTCTATCTTGGCAAATAAATAAATAAACAATAAAATCCTAATAACTGTATTTCCCAAAATGCAGAACTAGTGTTTTTCTTTAATAATACACTGCCTACATCAATTTTAAACAAATCCCACTGTTGTCAATCTGACTTTTATGACAGGTCTCCTGCAAAGTCATGTTAAAGTGATGGGCACAGCCGAGAGACTCTAGGGGAAGTTCCACGGGGTAACACATGGTGGGTAATTGTGAAGCGGCGGTTTTGGTGTTAGCTTCTTAAAAGAGAACCAGATTTGGGGTGACTTCAGGATGTTGTCATGGATGATGGGTCATTCCACATGGCAGCCACGTCCCTGAACCTGCCATCGGAATTGTGGGAAAGCAATAGACATTAGTTTATCTTTTGTGGACTGATCTGCGAAATTTCTTTGAGGTCAAGGCGTGGATAATACATTTATTCTTCTTAGCTTATGATGAAATTAGAGGCATCAGCGGATGAATGGGAGAAACAGACAGTCGATAGAAATGCATGGCAAGAGAATTCAAATGAAAACTGTAACAATGAGACAGTATGGGCCAGGTTTATTTCGACCATTTTGATGTTTTTGGAGTCCGTTGCTTTTTATCTAATATCAGAAAAGGCTTATCTTCAAAAACAGCAGCTTAAGAGCTGAGTAACACCTAACATTGCTGTATACATTTTTTGGATAAGTGGAGTGTGAACAGTTAACAGTTGTGAATATTTGATGCTTCATTTATTGATCATCCAATTTGCTAATCCACATGCTCCGTTCAAAGACACATCTTACTTGTCTCACAAGTTGGCTTTGTTTCCAGGAGCCACTTTTGTGCAAAGAATGTGCTAGCAGAAACTTAATCCATTTCTACGTCTACACTTTGGTGCTAATAAGGGCCAAAAGGGGAAAAGTAAAAAACATGAGTAGCTACATTATTCACGGGCTTGTCAAAACCTGACAGATTTCTTGCATTTTCCACCACTCAGCAGAGTCCCGCTGCGTCAAAACTTAACTGGTGTGATACATTTCATCTTTCCAAACATCCAACGTCGTCACAGATAGCTGTTTTCTTGGATCTTCGCCATGAGCACGGTCATCCGGGTGTCGCTTTTATGTTTTAGAGTGAGCTGGAGTACAGCAGTTAGAAGGTTTAGGTTAAAAGGTTACCTTGCATTGATGAGATACTGGGCCAGGCTGATGTTAGCAGGGGTCCCTGTGATGGTGATCTGACGCTCAGACGAGCCCTCCATGGCATTTGCAATTTTGATCTGCGCCCCAGACATCTGTCGAATCTCATTTATTTTGGTTCCCTGGCGTCCAATAATGCAGCCTATTAGCTGAAAAATAACAAGTATTTCAACATGAAGCATGGAAAACCTTTGGCGGCTTAATACATTTTTATTTAATATCATTTATCCTCAATAGATTTTAATCTGAAGGGGGAAGATAACGGGTTATGAAATGTTCTGGGTGTGTGATATGAATCTCATCATTCAGGAAATTAAGTTTGATTATAGATAAGTAATTGGGTGATTGGGGGTAGTCTGCTGTGCCAATACTTAGATCTGCAGTTTGAAAAACCATTGCCTGGTAATGACGTTCATTACTTGTTCATACTGGGTTTGGATGGACAGTATTGCGATCCATTTGGGTCTACAAATATTATCCTGATGAGTTTATCAACAGTGAAAGCCTCTACATACACAGTCATAAGTCTTGTCAGCATCTTTTCAATTTGCACAGGCTCTTGAAACCAACATATTGCTCATTCTGCCATTACTCACATCATTAGGAATGGTGAGTTCATGGGTGCTGGCTGGTGGACTGGCATCCAAACCTGAGTTGGGTGCAATGGGATACAAAAGACAATAAAATTTAATATATATTTGTTATTCAAATTGTGACTTTGATAGAGCGTACACCTTTTACTTGTCATTTTGGGAAACATTTTACTTTAGTAAGATGTGGATCTTACTACGAGGCGTAGAGTACCTTTACCACTCCCATGTCTGTATAGCCTTTTAAATATGAAGCTTCAATTAGCAGACGGTTAGCTTTCCTTTAGCCAAACTGTTACAGATTTGGGGAAACAGCTAAATCGTTTTGACTTTCTGCTAGTAAATAAGAAAGCAATGTAACGTTAAGCAGTCTCCATTCTTCATATTAAACGGTAGCCAGGTTATTCCTCCAATATTTCCAGTCTTTTTACCAATAAATAAATGACTGTGAGCTGTCATGGGACATCAGAGGAGAAGGCTCTTGATCTTCTTATTTAACGCTTGACAAGAACATGACTAGTTGTATTTCCCAAAATGTCAAACGTGAACATACTTAAATGAGAGAGTGCAGGTTTTTTTTTTTTTTTAAGCTTAATTCAAAAAATCCTTCCCGATAAAAACAAGATTTGTCGCATCCTTTCAACAAAGCAAAAATTCTGTTTATTTGTACTTTTGCAAGTAAAGATGCTGACAGATTACATACAATAAAGTACCAAGGTCTATCCAGATGTGGGAGATTGTGTGGCAGTGTGGTCAACCTCACTCCTTGGAAATTTTCATCTATAAAACAGCCTGATGCGTTGAAAAAAATGATGTATTCTGCTGCCGTGCGATAATGAAATATCGAATAAATAGTTCAAAAGGAAAGCTCGGCGTCAGTTTGCTTTTTTATTTTGTCTGCGTGGTTCATGGGCATTTTATCAGACAGAGCCAAGAGAAAAAATATACATGAAAAAAATCAAGGGAGGAAAGAAACCACAGGGGCCAAGTCATGCTGTGCCAAAAGAGAGAGATAAGGTGCAAGGAAGGGAAAGAGAAAAATAATTTCTCCGGATGCAAAGAGAAGGAAGTATCTAAAGGGCCTCTGGGTACGTACCAGGGAAAGCAGGGGTGGTCTGTCCGAGAGGGGTAAAGGGGGTTTGCTGCATAGCCAACTGGTGGAGCTTGGTCAACTGCTGAAGGGTTAGGAGGGAAAGTAGAACTAAGAGGTTACTGATACACACGTCACACTGAGAAATTAAGCCAACCAAAACTAGAGTGAAGAAACAGTGAGGAGAAGGGGGCCATGACACGGGGTGGTGGAGGACAAAAAAGTAAGAGAAAAAGAGCTACAGAGAGACGGTGACTGTCTGTTCTGTGATCAGTTTTTGTTATTTTTCTGTGACTTCTATATACCTTTTTTTTTTTTTTTTAAATCTATGAAGTAGATAGTAGTTATGAAAGCACTCATAGATGCTTTCATAAGGGAATCATTTCATTTACCATTTCCCATCTTAATCATCACATGTCTTTCTATTCGGCACTTAGAGCTGAAGAAGCAGAGAACCTTTGATTTCACACGCCTGTCAGTGCAGCCACATACCCCCTGACATGGTCACAGAGTGCCCACCCACAGCTCTGTATGATTTCCATTATGAATTTGGGAAGACGGATGCTTTCAGGCCGCCTTCTCCTTTTAAGAGGAGTTTTAATGAGGGTGAAGGAGGGTGTGAAGCCCATCCTTGAGTGATTGTACCGTCAACCGCCACCTCCACTGGCATCCATCACTGCCCAACTCTGAATTAGTGAATTTGACACAAGGTAGCTTCTGTGATGCTCTCATGACAAGGACAGATGAAGGCAGATTATTAATGGAGACTATATGGTCCACTGGAATTAAAGGGGTGTCTACATCAAGAGACTGACTTTGCCCCTGTCATTACTACCAGACATTGCAGTTTTCCTGTCATTCACAATGTAAAAGTTTGTTCCAGAGGTTGAACTGCAGTTCAACCGTAAAATAAAATTCTGGATGCCCTTATCTATGGCTTGCCTCTTCAACCGATGTCTGCTGCTATTTTTCACAATGAATATACTGAAAGAACAGACACAACGATTTAGATCAAATAAAGTAGAAACTAAGAACTCACATCTGGGTGTGGTATGGCGTACTGTCCCTGAATTGTGTAGGCCTGGAAAGATGAAAAATATAAGAAAAAGCAGATTTTAGTCTATTGCAAGAGAAAATTAAATCACAACAAAAAGAGAATAGCTTCGACTGCCTATGTTCTGAAATCCTGTTTCTAGTTTTAGCTCAAATAGCTATCAAAAACTAGTTCATTGAAAATTATATGACTCAATGAAAAATAATTACAAATAATTAAATCATAGTTCTTTAACATGTATAAGAGGTATATACAGTAGTTGAAAGCGGATTTTGCTTCAGTGATACATAGATCAGTACAGAAAATCAGTGAGAACTTTATTAGGAGCACCTGTTGACAAATTATCCCAACAGCCAATAATGTGGCAACAGTGTCATTCATAAAACACTACACGTTCAGGTCAGGAATTTCAGTTCAGAGATTTGATCCAGAAAGCCGCCAATAAGAAAACCCATCCAGTGAGCGGCAGTCGTGTGGCTACAGTCACTCAGATGATCACTCTTTACAACTGCCTTGAGCCGGAGGATGAACAACATGGCAAACCTGCAGATGGATGCTACTACAGCAACAACAGAACACTTACATAAGTTCCCAGTCTTGTCAAGGCTTGAAAAATGCAGCGCAGTCTGTTGCGTCTGGTTTCTTCTCTAGGCAACAGAGTGCAGATGGTAGTGTAGTGGTGGAGACAATATGTTCTTGATACACTTCCTGACGCATATTATTTTAGTCTGGGTATTGTTGCTGACCACGTTCATTCCTTCATGGCCACAGTAAACCGTTTTGTAGTGGCTACTTCCAGCCATAGCGCGCCTATAAAAGTGGACGTAGCATCAAAGTGATACTGTAAAGTAAAACAATGCTCAGGGGCACTTAATGGCCATGAGGGGGCAACTCAACTGGTTGTATGAAAGAATCTGATTGTGTTGATGTCTGTGGGAAAATGGACATATCTCAGTAAACATTTTTCCTAATGAGTTTATGGTCTCAGTCTCAGGCGTTCTATCATACAACATGATGTTCATTTTATAAATGATAGTCCCATTTAGGGGGAAGTACACCATAAAAGAAGGGATGATGGAGGGCGTGGCTGCTGTGTGATTGACAGACTGTACCAGCAAATCAGGAGAGAGTGCAGAGCAGGTCAGATCAAGCCCTCACTCCTCCTCAGCGCCACCCTCTCCTCCTAGTATGGTTTCTTCTGGTTTCTTAAAACTAAGATGGAGACGGCCAAAATACAAACTGGAGGCTCACAAACCATTGGGTGACATCATGGTGGGTTGACATTTGCCTCTAACGGTATAATGCTCCATATCAAGGCAAAAGTTGTCTTAATCTGGTTCAATGAACATGAGAATGAGTTTAGTGATCTTCAGTGACCTCACTGGCCATCAGGTGGAAATGAAAATTCAACCTTGTCACAATACCTAACCTTTTCTTTCATCTTTACCTCAGCAATTAAATTCTATTAACACATCATCAGAACTCTCAGTAGGCTCCCGGTAGGAGCTTCTTCTGTGCAAAGGGACGTTAAGATGCATAGTCTGTGTATAATACATGCATTACATTCAAATTCCAAAAGATGGAAATAAACACAGTAACAGGAACATCTGCAGTGTTGCGCAACCCAAAGTGGGAAAAATTAACCACACTGTTTATTGTTCCGACAAAATTGAACATTAAAAGCTTTGCAAAGGTGATATTTTTCAGTGTTATGCACAAGGTTTAAACTGAATTGTGCTGCATTGTACACATGTTTGTGAATGCATCCTGTCTGAATGTATTTATGATTGAGGCTGTAATTCAGCAACGTATGTTCTTACATTGTTCTGAGGCTTCACTTGGGTCTTTTGTTCCATTCAAGATCCCCTGGGTATAATTTTGAGACACAAGACAAGCTCCCAATTTGAAGTCATTACAAGTAGTTAACAGCTGTGATTCTCATGTTTTACCTCTTATATTGCTGAAATTTCTAATACGTTCAAAAGCTTTTAGTCCAGATCCGCAATTAAGTTATCTATGTTAGCTGAATGGATATTAGTATGTGCCCTGCATTCAGACCGAGACTAATGTGACTGTCGCGGAATCAAACATCACGGTAGTTAAAGGTGCAGACCCCCCACTGCCTTCCCTTCATTGTCCTGTGTGTACATCAACAGTTACTGGTAGTAGGAGGCGGAGACAGGCATCAAACCTTAACCACAGCCAACCTCCCTTAGACTTTTTGTGGCAGTATAATGGTCGAACAATTTTCCTGCACTTGCTGTCAAAAGTGCACATTTGCTTGTGTGTAACCGTGCGTTCAAAAATGTGTGCTGTCGTTCTTCCAGTGGTAGCAGCCTCATTTGTACAATTGTTGCAGTTTGCATGAAATAACAGAAGATTGCAGTAGCGGCTGATGCTGCAGTAAAAGTTAATTTTGGCTGTAGGCACAAACTAATGAGCTACCGCTAGCTCAGCTCTTACCTGGCCACCAGAAAAAATGACGGGGGTGGAGGCCGGCTTTGGGCGATAAGGGATGGTGGCACCTTTTGGTGGGGACTAGGAGAGAGACGAGACAGAGAAGATGCAAAGTCAGCCTATGGTTTTATTTGTATTTAAGACACAAATGCTCATCTTAGCTTACTTTGACATAAGGTGTAGAAAAAAAAACCCACCAAGCAGCTACCTCCAAAACTGAGAGCTAAATGAAAAAACAAAATGTTCTACTGCTGTATGTTTATGAAATATGAAGCTACGCTCGACTACCATTGTGCTGAGCTTTGTCGTAGAGACTGGAAACTAAAAGCCGGGTGTCAGCAAGCGTCATTTTGAAGGTCAAGCAGCTTCCAGCATGATGGCTAATAAATTACAGTGTGCAGTTTAAAGTTTTCAGCCCTTATGATGTGCTAAGACAACAACCTTCCGACGATAGATTCATATTTTATACACATGATGTATAATAGCGCTTTTGATCTTTCTCTTACTTTCTATAAGAAAGCTAACTATTCACTTAAAAAAAAAAAATATATATATATATATATATCCTTTCTTTTCTTGTTTTCGTTTACCATCAGATACAGCTGTTCAAGACAGTAGCAAGCGCTTAATCAGATTTCTGCTCTGTTTCAGCGGGAGATCTACTCATTTATGTGCAGTGACTACTACGAATATGAGATGAAGGCACAACAACTGTGTTCTTAATGTAACAGAAAACAAACTTGGGTTTTCCTGGCAGAAAGCTGAAGGAGCATGTTGGATTCAAACCACGAAGGGGAATGACTGAGAATCCAAACAAATGTTTCCTGACAGTTTTGTTTACTTTGGAACCGCCTCGTTAATGTTGTATCTCAAGACTACCTTGCAGAATTTTCTGTAGATTCAAAAAAACATTCACTTGGAGCCAAAAATCAAAGTAATTAGAAAACGGACTTCAAATGTCAAAGGCCAAGGTCGCAGTGAAAAAAAAAAAGGCATAATTTGCACATTAACACACTAAATTGGCACACTTTATTTTGTGACCTCATAATGGTGCGCAAAAAAATTTCTGGCTGTCAATGCTGTAACTCACGCTGGAGAGATTGTGACCAAATTTCCTGACACTTGGCAAATTCATGCAGGCACAAAACCATGCAGTGGTTGTGCTACTTTCTTATCATGATTTAATGTGTTTGACTTCCACAAGTCTGAATGTTACGATTTAAAGTGCTAATTATTCATTCATTCGTTCATCTTCTACCGCTTATCTGTTTCCGGGTCGCGGAAAAATCCCAGCTCACACTGGGCAAGGGCAAGGTACACCCTGGACAGGTCGCCAGTCTATTGCTGCTGAGGTGCTAATTAAGCTTCTACAAATGTAGCAAAACCCAGAAATTCTAAAACTTTTCAGCACTGAATGTCCTAACGCATGTAATATACCTAAATTCTTTGCAACATTTGCAGTAAATTCAAACTGCGTTGATATTTTGTTATACTCTACCTCCAGCATAACCACACAGATTTGTTTGACACACTGGATGATGGCTTCTGGGGTCCCGGAGATTGTCACTGCACGTTCCGTTGAGTTGGGCAGCATGTCCCCTGCCACCTGAACCTGGGCACCTGTGGACTAGAGTAAAATAAGAGCATTTCAAGAGAGCTGACAATGTTGAAAGGATTTACTTCAACTCATGCAGGCTGTGCAGGGCTCTGGCGTGGCACTATTACAGGCACACACTTCAGCAGGGAAGTACATTGGAATTAAGAAGTACTGATTATACCAATCATCCTTCATCAATTCTTCCTGATGCAGGTTATTTAAAAGACCTTAATCCTGAATCAACATTGTCAGTATCTGAAAGAACTCCACCGCTAACATTCTGAATGGACCATCCGGAGACACATCATAATGACGTGAGACCAGAATCACAGGCCTCTGATTTTACCTCCAGGTGACAACAGCCTGAAAGCAGCTGTGACACACTCTTCCACTCTTTCGTTTCTACAGATTGTGTTGTTTTGAAGTAGAAGATTGTAGTGTTTGAAGTAGAAGAGTGCTTGTGTCACTTGCTCCTTGTGAGATATGTTTCTCCGATTGCTCCCTAACTCAGACACATGTACCACTTCAGAAATTTTGTGTAGATTTTCATGGTACCTGAATGAATTGAGAGGCTGCCTTTCCCCTGTTGTGGGCGTTTTGGATTGATCATCATAAATTCTAGGTCAGATATGCAGAAGAAATCAAGTGTAGCTGTGGTGGCCTCTACAAGTTTCTTACACCCTTGAACATATCCAATATCAGAGCTAGGTGTGGTCTATTGTATTTGCAAAGTAGGATCCAATCCATTTATGTTGCCCTGGGTGTGAAAGAAACGTGTTAATAGGATTACTAGACGGAGTGCAGTTACTTATTTAAATTGCCCTGCAGCATTTGTTTGCATGCAGACAGTGGAAGTTACGCATGAGTCACAGCTGTGCAGCCTTACGCAGACACTGGCATAGCCACAGACTCTTAAACCCCATTTGGATGAGAGTAACAGCACAAGGGGAGGTGGGGAATAGGAAAATTCAGTGGGCTCTGCAGTAACTTAACAAATTGTCAAAGGAACAATTTAACCATTGGTGAATTACTGGATCTGATTCCCGTTGAAAACAAAATAGTTATTCAGAGTGACCCACAATCCTGAGAATATCATGGTATCTCATGACCATCCCACATAAAGCTAGAAGTGTTCTCACATGATATATATATATATTTTTTTATTTTGTACAAACTGCTACAAGAATGCAAAAAGAAGCTGTAATTATTACGGATGCATCTGTGCAAAATGACCCACAGCTGTATTCTTTTCCGGATCAAAATTGTTGAGCAGCAGCAGGTGACGTTTCAATCAGCCTACCTCCCCCAGAGAAATAAATGCAGTCGAAATGGAGCTTCAGTCCTGATTATGGACTATTGATGTTGTCTGCTGTCAATGTAGATGACTGATTCCCAAGTGTTTTGTGCTGTTAAAGCCTTCCAGAGGGTGAGCAAGCATCTGAGTCAAGCTGAAGACGACACTTTGATCAATGTGCATTCTAATGCCATGTCTTCCCTTGGTATGCAACGCACACAGCTGGCCATCCACGTGATGTTGGATAAAATCTGATCCATTATCCCAGACCACCATCTTCCATTTCTCTGTTGTCTAGTTCGATTGTTCATGTGCTCAATGTAGGATCTTTTGGTGGTTGACAGGGGCCAGCATGGATACCCTGACTGGTCTGCAGCTACACAACCCCATACACAACAAACTCTACCGCTTTGTGTATTTTCCACCCCGGACCACCTTTGGTAGGTCCCGACCACTGCAGACCAGGAACGTCCCACAGAGCTGCAGTATTACACATCACAGTTTGCTCAAATTCACCCTAACCCCTAACCCTAACCCTAGCCCCACATCCTCGCACTTCAGGATAAAATGTTCGCCTGCTGCCTAAAATATCCCACCCACTGACACATGCAATGGAAAGATCAATTACTACTTCTCAGTGGTCATAATGTTAAAAAAAAAAAGAAAAAAAAGATGAACAATCAAATCTAAGGTGTACCAAAGCCAAAACTACCTGGCTCCAGGTCATCATTTGTTTGTGAATACCTCTCTCATTTCTTTTATTTTGGAGCCTCCTTTTCCTATGAGGGAACCACACTGGCTGGCTGGCACTACAAGCCTTAAGGTGACGGGGGGCTTGCTGGTCGCTGGGCTGTTGCTCATGGAATTGATGATGTCCTGAGGAAAATGAGAATACATAGAGTTCATTGTGCAATGTGCAATGTTTTCTCCATGTCACTGAAGAGAGCAACTATGCTTCCCTGTAATTAAGAAAAAAGGGCAGTGCATAATTTGCGCCCATCAAAGGACACAGCAGTGGATCTAGTAACAGCAGTCACAGAAGATGAGCGCACCAATTAGATGAGTCACATCAAAGACATCACAGGGAGAGATATTTGAAAGGACATGATTTAAATTCAGCTATTATAACCTGAATGATTGTGTGTCGTATACATGAGAAAAATCCTGTCCATCTACCACTGGATGTATGGAAATATATAAACTAAGTTGTGTTCTATTCATACACAGACAGATCCTGGTGTCAGCCGTTTCAAACAGAGACAACAATGCTTGCAGGAAAAAAAAAAAAAAAAAAAAAAAAAAAACTGTTAGACACAAAATGGCAGTTAACACTAATCTAAAATGACATAAATGAACCCCTGGCAGTCTGGAGTCTTTGTGTGCGTAGAAAGAAAGCACAAAAAGGACAGGGAAGCCAATTAGAGTTCATCAGTGGATGTGCATGAGCTTCATGAGCTGAAAAGTCAGTTTGTGTAGACATTTTACATTACACACACACAGAAAAAGACAAAAAACAGTGCCACTGACCATACCTCCTCAAATTTGTAGGCAATCATGGCAAAAGCTTTGAAGATGGTATCTGTGGGTCCGGTGATGGTGACAATCCTCTCAGGACAGTTGCCTTCAGAAATATTAATCCGTGCCCCACTCTGGAAAAACAACACACACATTGGGGATATGTGGGCGATGTAGGAACCTTGACCTTGACCTAGACCTAGAAAGATCTGTTAACAAATAAAGCCAACACCACTTTAATTATTGATTCAATTGATTCATCTTCTGTCGCTGATCCATTTCCAGGTTGTGGGGGGGTGCTGGAGCCAATCCCACCTCACGTTTGCTGAGAGTGGGGTTCACCCTGGACAGGCCAACAGAGACCAACAACCACTCACACTCACACAGACCTACAGACAATTTAGAGCCAGCAGTTAAGGCAAACATGATGTCTTTGGATGGTGGGAGGAAACCGGAGTACCCAGAGGACACCCACACAGGCACGGGGAGAACATGCGAGCTACGCACAGAAAGGACCCAGGCTGGGTGCGGAACCTGTGACCTTCTCATTGTGGGGCGACAGCACTGACTGCGACGCCGCCATGCTGCCCCCACTTTAATTACATTGGATTGATTCTTCATTTCAAGATGATTTATAGTTTTCATTATATCAAAATGTATTTGTTTGTGTCGTATAGTGATGCTTCTCAATGTTGAAACCCACCTCTTCTCTCATCTTTTTTACCGTCTCGCCTTTCTGGAAATAGAGAAAATCAGTCATCAAAAATAATTCCAGCATGGTACAGATATTGAGTTGTGCGTAAATATATGGCTACCAAAAGAAATACATACCTTTCCAATTATACTTCCAACCTCCTGCAATAATAAATGAAAAAGTAAAAAAATATAAATATAAATGTATGATTAGTTCATTTAAGATTCTTTTCCAGTAATAACACTGCTGACGTTTTTTTTTTTTTTCAGAATTGGTTGTGAACAAGTTACAGGGGCATGCAAAGGACACACAGCTACATGGTGGTGTCCCATTCAGCACTTTTTATACACATGTAATCAGTCTTTGTGAGCTTGGCTGGGCAGAGGGGCAACACTGACTGCAAGTGACAACACTCCCTGATGCCTCCGCAGTGACTGTGAGGGTCACATCCATTGTGAGGCGTAAGCTGCAGGCCATTTGTTGCTCAGAGACAAGGTTTCTCCTTCCAAATGTCCATTTATTTATCTATCAGCCTCTACCACACAAAAGTCTGTAGTATCAATTTTCTATTTTTTTTTTTTTTTTCCTTTTTTCTTTTTCTGTTGCTTCCTCATCATGTGGTGCCATGTCACATTTAAGTAACTGTCCACAGGGATTTATTCAGTTTGGTTGTGAGTTAATTGTTCTGTGCTCATTTGTTTGCTCAGATAAATTCATGCCACCCCTGACACTACACACCCCATTTTCTGAGAGGCATGACTGAGTCCGCCACAAAGTCTTTCAGATGTCCTGAACGCACAAACAAAAGTGCCAAGGACCGGAAATGTTGCTCAGGGCAAGTCTGGTAGAAGCATGTCCGGGGACTAGTCAAATAGCCCATTAGGATAAGTGGAGTGAAGAGTGGAGGGATGGTGCTGGCAGGGTAGCTGCACCCAGGCCACACTTAAACCCACATCCCAATAGACAGATGTGAGTCACGGTGCCAAAGTCCTCCCCCTGTGGCATTTGTACGCCATCTTCTGGCTGGCTGTGGGGCCTGTCTGGGTTTTTCAGACTATCATCAGGTCACCAAAGTCTGGAACTCCTGCATGAGCAGCAATGCGCAGGCTGAATTCTTGAGCTGCTGCCTGCTTGGCAGACAAAACAAAGAGAGTTTGTTGGCTCCAGCCTTCGTGGCACACACTCGACCAATATGGCCAGAGATGTGCAGTGTTGGCTTTTCAACTGTCTGGCCGCCAGGAAACCTCCTCTCAGACTTAGAGAAGATGCTGTTAAATAATCTTAAGTCCATTTCACACAGACTTTGGCCTTCAAGAAACTACAAAAAAAGTAAACCAAATGTTTTTCAGCCCGGTAAATTTGTGGGCCACTGTTGCAGCACTTTACAGCAGCAGCCAAGGCTGGATGATCTCACACAAGCAGGCTAACACATACACACAATGTGACGACACACATACTGACCGCCTCTTTAGGTTTGGGGGTTGAGGGGAGGAAGATAAGAGCCTGAATAAATGAACAGGTTGTCGGTGCCCTTTTATGAGTTGTATGTTACAATCTGGTAATTTCTATAATGACTGCAGACATGTGGTCAGCATATCAATTGCTTAAAGTGAAGGAAAATTAGAGCTGAGAGTTTCTGTGGCTTAGGAAAGCTAAATACAGAGGCTAGAATTTAATAGAAGGGCAGAACATACCAGAGATCAGAGATTTAAGAGGCTGAAAATAATCCAGCAGGTGGCAGAGCCAGTACTCTCAACGTAAAGAACCAAATCAGCCGTATTTTATTCCCTGCCAAGAACACAGACTCCCTAAAAAGATCATCAAGAACTTAAAGGCCCTTGAAATGAAATCAAGCCCCCCATATGTCATTTCTCACCCATCCCCACACCGCAGTATAAGACTCTGTGCCTGCCTACTTTTCCGTGCATGAGGAGGCGGATGGTGAGGGTGACATTGAGGCCCCCCTCTGACTGGACTTTGGTGGGTTCCATGCTCGGAAGAGGTGAGACCAGTCCAGGAATGGGACGCCCTCAGGAAAGAGGAGGAGTAGGAGATGGGTCGTATTCCAGCCAGCCACTCACCTGTAAAACCAAAAGAAACCGAAAAGCACACTAAATATCTTCATATTTACACATGCAGGCAGAACTTACAAGATCATATAAGTTTCAGTTCTGTTCCAGTAAAACCACTACGCCGAAATGTTACCTGCATTCATTCGCGACTGTGTGTAATTTTCTGTCTTTACACTTGTGATGAATGTTTGTGCTTGTTCATTGAAGTTTTCATAGTTGCTGCTATTTTCTCAAAACCAGCTGGTGGTCCCTTGTATTTTAGGATTGTTACAAGTCCTCAGATCTGCGGCTTCTTCTGCTCATAATGCTGGGCACAAGATTTTTGCTAAAAATAAAATACAAGTGCAACAGTAAATTTGACACAGCATAATTTTTTCACCGTCCCTGAGGTCCATGAATGATACATGATTGTGCAGAGAAAATTTGCTGATAACCATGTGATTATATTCACTTCCCCCAGCTATATTTTAAATCTGTTTGTCTCAATATTTCGAAAGTTCAGAAAAAGCCTTTGTTTCATTGTTAAATGTGCACAACATGAAAACAGCATTATCAAATTAAGGTATCTTTAGTATGCAAATGAAAATATTGATCGCTGCAGGATCATCATTAGTAAAGAGAACTGCAGCAGAGGTGAAACTAAACACTGTTAATGAATAAATCTGAGCTGAACTCCTGAACATAAATCTATTTGCAATAATGTTCACATAAATGTGTAGTGTAATGACTTGCAGAACACTTGGTGGCCGAGTCCAGGATGGCTGAAAGGCTCTTTCCCATGAGTCAGACACTTTTCCTGCCGCACTTTCATTACACTAAGTTAAAATGACTGTGCTTCCTTTTGCCTTTGCTACCAAGGCAAAGGCAAGCAGGACAGTCATTGTGGCTCAGCAAACAGTACGTGAAAGTTAATCATTTTGTTGTAAAGATTATGTAAATATATAAAAAATGGTTTGTTGTCATGTGTTTGTATATATTACATATTTCAAGGTCCAATGTGTGTCAAATGGAGCCTCAATCTCATCTTACATATAAACCAGCATCTATATTAACAGTGAAAGTCTCAAAGGTCTCAGTACACAGAAAAATGCTCACAGTCTGTATTCAGGAGCTGAGCCTTAAAACCAGCTGTCAAGACTTCTGGAACTTCTTCTGTGTCCACTGATGAGATTTTTCTGAAAGAAAATTGGCTGAAATCTGCTGAATTTTTGTTGGGTGACTCAAACACAGTAAGGGCAGCAGCAGAGAGGTTCAGATCTTCTCTTCAGATTGGCTGACTGGTATGGTGTTACTGGCTCCAGAGAGAAGCCTGAGAGAGGAGAACGTAACTAAACTGAGACGGCTTTGGATTTTTTGAAAACACAAATATTTCCTCTCGACATCTTCTTATGAATATCAACATTTCAGATATTTCAGACCTTTCAGGCTGTAAAAGTGGAAAATATGAGACTGACTACAAAATAGGTTGAATTGTGTTTATGTCAGTTTAAAAATCTTCTGAGCCGTGAGATACAGAAAATCATCTGCCCTTGTGCCGTGAACAGCCACTGCTCTCTAACCCCCATGGCTAATGTCATTTCACACAAACAAGGTTCAAATGTTATTTTCAAGTCCCGAACAGATATGTAGCACTGCCCCCAACCACCCTGTTGAGTCTCTGTTGTTATCATTATCTGCAATTTGATCATTCGGTCTTCATATCAAATGGCCCCAGGTTTCTCTCCCATCTATTCCTCTGTATGCTAAAGTTGAGTTGTTATTCGCTTGTTTGGTCTTCAAACAAATTCTACTTTTCAGTGACACACAACCTGAGGCTGTTGTTGTTTTGTGTCCATTCAAGGAAAAGGGAATCACCACCTTTGTTTCTACAGGTTGCTGTTTTAGAAACTATTCACAACAATAAAAATCCTATTAGAAAGAATAATGCGGTGTTTATCCTACTGGTGAGAGAGCGCTCACCAAACAAATTACAATTTTCCAGGATGTATTGACTACATGGGCCTCAAATTAAGATTAATTAAAATTTGCATTAATGTGCTTGATACACTAAATTTAACACACTGTGTTCATCTAATCATAGGTCAGTATTTTTGATCATCAGAGGTCGGATCTTTGAGCCACCTGATGTCTGACATCAACATTTCCTTGTTACTTTACATCATTAAAATGACGCATAGAGGATTTTTTTTTTTTTTTTCAGATCTTTTTTAGCCTTTATTTTTGAAAATGTATGACGCTCATGGAAAAAGAAGCAGCTGTGCCACTGTTGATGTATTACTGCCTGCATGTGACTCATCCCTCCAGAGAGCAGCGTTGGTCATTCAGCTCTAATGACCTGCTGTGGTGCCTTCGTGGAGGCTTGTGTCACTTTTGCAGCTCTGTGGATGTCCTCCCTGAATCCTCATTAATATCTGTCCGCGTCAATCAGGCATGGAGCGGTTTCAGACAAAAGTCCAATCAAAGTAACTGGTTTCATACAGTACATATATGCAGTATGCAGAATTGGTATTGTCAATGGTATTGTCGTGTTCCCTACCTGCTCATTTCATATATGATTCAAATTATTTGAGTTACTGCATGGAGTCATAGACGTTCTGACGAAACAAATAATTTACTAATTTCAGAGTAAGGAGTTTTAGACTTCAGACAAGCCAACATGCAAATCTTAACAAGCGGAGACAACCCCATATGTGCTTACTTATTAAACTGGCACAACAAAACAACGCAAACCTGATCATGTACGTGTGTGTGACTTTGTCTAATGATGACTGAAGTTTGTTTGATGAAACGTGGCAGGTAGAAGGATGTGTGTAAAACAATAACATCGTTGGCTCTATCCGCCTGTGGATCTGCTCATTTCAGTAAATATCTAAAGAGAAAAACTAACAACCTGCTCAAATATTGATTAGGCATTGCTGAACACATGTGTGTGTGCATGTTGGCTTTAATAGGAGGGGAGGCCAGTATCATATTCTGTATGTTCTCAACGTCAATGTATTTCTGTACTCAATCTCATCCAGGTGTTATCATTTTTTTTGATGTGCACTCCTGCAGTAATTGTTGTATTACTTTTATTCTATAAATTATTTAATATTATTCCATGTAGTTATTATAGTTTTGCTATTTGGAGAATAAACTGACAATGATATAAGGAGCAACGAGATCATATTTGCCTCTTTCCAATAATGGCTTCAGCTCATGAAGCTCATTTCCATCACTCAAAGTAAAGTGAAGATGCTTAAAACAATACATTTTTTTTTACCTATTAAAATCTAAGCAACTTCATTTGTTAAATAGCAAACCCTTAACATTTCAGTCGTAGGAGACATTGTGTTTTTTCCACATTAAATAGGACAACAACCTGTTCACAGGTTTGATTTTAACAAAAAGCTTCCTCTCCAGAGGATTTTAGAGATTCTCTAATTATTTCCACAGCTTCGTTTAAGACTCTGTGCCTGCCTACTTTCTGTTTCTTGTCTTTATGCTGAGCTAAGCTGTCTGTCTGTTGCTTTACATACAGTAGTAGGGTTGCGGTTAAACGGTTAAAAGGTGGACAAGACCTAGACTACGTTCACACTGCAAATCTCAACGCTCAATTTGATGACATTATCTTTTAAAACTTGGACTCCAATGTGAACTGGTCCTGGCCAGCAACAAAGACTAACCTGACATTCCGCACTCTGAGTACGGAAGTAAACAAAGAGAGGTAGGAAATAACAGACGTGGAGCATTTATGATTTAAATTTTATGGCATTCACTGTTCCTCCAACGACTGCCTCCGTTTGTCACCATCTGCCATGTTTATTTTTGTTTTGTGATTCCCAACTGTACACGGTTACATTAGATTTGTTCCATTCATACCATCACTAAACAATCGGATCTGGGTCGAATCATATTCTGGCCACTTGGGCCTGCTGTGTGAACATCGTGTTGAAGGTGTTGCTACTGCTTACAGTAAACTTAACCAACGCACTGTTAAAAACTGTAATATTAGCTGAACTCTCCAATGGCAATGACGGATCAGCCAATGGCTTTCCAGTTGTGATTCTCCTGTTTCGTCCAAACTATTGGCTGCCGTTGTATTAGTAAAATATGTCATCACTTGAAACATTTTCCCACTTTTCCCAGTGAGGTGAAGCAGGTGTTTTGTCTTTGACAGCTGATGGACAGTTTCTACACCAGGGTCATCACAGAAAAAGTTATTTTAATACCCTATTTATCCAGTTTTATTTGTTTTGTTCGTTTGATGGTAACTGTGGAACATACGTAACCGGTTACTCCTACAGCATTAACCAGTTACAGCATCCATCATTGCTGTCTTCTTCAATTTTTATTCTATTTATCTATTTCTATATATGCGCATTCATTATGGACAGCAAAAAGAATTTCATTGTACAGGGAATTGTGTTTCTTTTCTGTGCATATGATAATAAACACTTTGAATTATAAATATATAAAGGGGGTAGACGGGGATAAAAGAATTATTTAGAAAGGCTCATTAATGATGTAACACATACTTGTTACAAAACTGCACGCTATCACTTTCTTCACCTTTGTTCTATTTCTGCTCAGCTCTACCATACTCTTAAACACACACACACACACGCAAAAAAGCTCCTCGTACGTATTTTTAACTAATAAGTGTCTGGCGATGGTTCCGAGGCAGCACCGAATGTTCAATTCCTCGTTCCCTGTGTCCATTCATGATGTTTCCAAGGACAACCAAGGCTTTAGGGGCGCAATTTGACATACATTGAAAACAAAGCATCAGCACAGTAAACTTTGATGTCTGACAAGGACAGAAATAAAGAAACCACAAAATAACAAATGCAATACAATTAAGGAAGCCTACATATTATTGAAATAGCTCAGCGGTATAAATATTGACAGGCTGAAATGAATTTAAGTTCTGCATGACTGATGATGTGTGTGTGTGTGTATGTTGTGCAAACATCAAGTAAATAGGCAGCTTTTGTTTTCTGGTTTTGAAAAAAAATAAATAAATAAAAATTTGCACAAGAAGAAAAGCAACAAAGGCATAAAATATCCATTGTCAAACACACAATAATACTTATTCTGTGCTAGCTTTCAAATGGCCCCTTTGCACTTTATCGTTGCTCATATGCAAGACAACTACCATTAGTTAGAGTCGCAGCATTAAGTTTAAATTTAGGGATGAATAGATCAATCAAGTGAATGCTGTTTTTGATTATATTGATCTCTCTGCTGGTCAAACAAAAGTCAAAAGTCTGTTTTAATGTAAATGTCTGTAAATGTAATGTATTTAGTGGGCTATCTTTTGAGTACCCCTAACTCCATGAAACCTACACAAATGTGGTAAGTCTCTTGATTCCTTATTTGCCACGCATGCTGGGCCTCTACATTTTGCAGTGGATTAATTATAAGTGGGTTTAGGATGAACACCTTTTCAAGTGATAACCATGAACAGGAGGAGTCATTCTTGTAGGGGTCTCAAACGTTACCTGCTAGCTGCTGTGGCCTGCCTGCCTGCTTTCTGTTGGAAAGCACTTTCTAAGATTTCAGAATGGTCTCCAGGCTGCTAAAAGCGCTGAAGCTTTTTGGAAAATCACTTATTAAATATATCTGCAGATGTATCTTGTGAGGGAGCTTTTGTTGCAGCAAACAGCCACAGCTGCCTGGCCAGATCCTCCCAATACCCCAGAAGCGGGGCTGTAAACCTGTCATCTCCAATCAGTCAGCCAGGTCTACGTCTCATCCTATATTACAATCACAAACTGACGGCTCCTTCCATTGTTCCTCTGCCACCTAGCATTAGCTTGGAGGGCTAACAAAGTGTGTGCGCGTGTGTGCGCACGTGCGTGCTAACAATGCTAGCTGACGTTTTCTTTTTTCTCTACTCCGACTGAGAAGAACAAATGAAAACAATAGAGATGGCGCTCATTCTCAGCACATCGTTGCTAATTGTTAGTGCTAGCAAACTCATTATATCGCAATTTTGAAAGACACCACGGTTTTCCAGTTATATCATGAGATTAAATGTTCAAGGAAAAAAAAAAGAAAAAAAGAAGCACATTCAAAGTGAATCAGTCACTCAGTAACACACAGCCATACTGAAAACTCAACACATATCTGCTTGTATAACACAATCTAACCAACTAATTCATATATTTACATGAACGGATGGTAATAATCAGCAAGAGTCAATGTAAATACAGACAGAAATAAACAGCATTGCAAGGACAGAGCTGTGATGTCTGGCATCAACAATATACACATATTGCTATAATAAATAAGTCAGAAATGAAAAAGAGCGGAGAAACAACATCTCACCTTATCAAGGTGACTGACTGACATTAACTTTACATTTTTTGCGTGCGCTAATTATGTTTTCCTTGAAAATGCTACACAACATGTACATTTAAATAATCAGTAAGCAGATGGGACCTGGACCAAGATCTTACCTCTCTAAGAATCATATCTCTTGGCCACAGAATTTAAATTGACACCATTTGAAATTATTTTAAAAGTATTTACCTTTGACAGCTCCAAACAGCTGACCACCGCTCCCGCTCTTAAGAAAAAGATTAGCAAAATGGAATTAAGATATTACATCCCTGCATCACTGAGACGACGCAAAGCCATGCCATTGGCCACGACCACGAGTCACATGGGCAAAAGCATCACGACACACGATGTCACATTTGGCGTGCAAGCTGAAAATACTCGGGTGGCCGATGTAACCATGATGTCATGTGTTGACCACCGCTTTGGGAACGTGTTCTCCACAGAGGCACAAGACGCGATGGGTGCCCTAGATTAGGGTACCCCTCAGGGTCCTGGGAGTGAGGAGGGTGGGGTTTAGAGGTGACAAACATATGAAGCGGCTGCACTGATATTCTGGGTGACACATCAGCAAAGCCATTCAACATGCTAAGCTTGATGCTAATGTCTGCTTCTCATCCGGCAGACTGATTCTGCTGACCCTGCAGTGTTGATGCGATGAACAAACACCACAACAGACCTCAAAGTTGCCCTTAACCTAGTTCAACCAAACGATGCACTGGTCTCCATTTCCATGTGACAAACCCAGCATCGGTTCCCTGTGGAGTTTAGTCACCCTGACTGAATTCAAACTGCCTTAATCCAGTCATTTACAACATACAAATGACTTAACTGTGTGTGTGGTATCTCTCAAGCAGACAGACCATGGAATATACTTTTTTTCTATTATTTTAGAAGTTATAAATGTTGTTTCATAGAATGTAGGACTTGTTTATGAAATCTATTCAGTTAGGCTGCACTACATATTACTATCATAATATTATTTTGAAATCCACTGTACTATAAAAGTGTGAAATTTAAGAGTAACAGAAGAAATCTGGGTTGCATTTCATACATTTCTCATGGCACCAGTTGTGCAGCTCTCATTCCAGGTTTTTGTGCAGCATCTGTCACTCATCAGCACAACTTTCACCCACAATATATAAGTATTATATTTTCACTGTAGTCTTTTACAGGTCAGGATGACAAAATAGACTGTCTGAATATATATATATATATTATATGTTATTTATATACTCACTCAAGTGACTTCAGTAATGATAAGAAAATTGCCACAATGCACAAGGTCCCAAAAATCTGAAGGCGCTCAGCTAACAAAAGGACGGCATCCTCATAGAGCCAGCACCACACACAACCCACGGTACAAAAGGTACAATGGACAATACCAACCACCCTCTCAACCACAACCTGCCAGGACAGAGAAACAGCTGCAGCAGCAGCCGACGTCTCATCCCACTGCACCGCAGGACTGAACGCTTCAGGAGAGCCTTTGTGCCCACTGCTAGCTGACTACATGACACCTCAGCCTGTGTTTTTTGATTGACTCCAACATACAGTCACAAGAATCCACCAGGATTTATTCTGCTGAAGAAGAAACCGTTTCTGATTGAGGCTCGATACGGCACGCCGTCTGCCAGAGAGTACATGAACCAAACGCCAGTCTTCACTTTACTTTTGTCTTTTTGCCTCAATAAATAAAATTCGTACACAACCACCATCACCCCTTTAGACTATAGGCCCCTGCTTTTTAAAGTTTTGTCCAAAGGTCTCCTACAGATGGTTTATTACACAAGGTGTAAATAATTTATTGCCCATGACTTTAGACCTTTTGTCAATTACTTTTTACTTTTTTCATTTAGTTTATAAATTATCAGGATTTTTCAAATGAAATCTTCCATGAACATTTGATTTGATTGTTTGCTTAACCACCTTTCTACAAATGAAAGACATTTATTTTAAAATGACACAACTGAAGAATGCAGAAAATTCTGGATAAATTCCTTGAATGAATGTGGATGAATGATTTTTTTTCACCCTATTACTTAATTTCATATTTTTTCATACGAATATGAAATATGCAGTATCAGATACGTACACTGTGCATTGCATTACAGTTTGCTGCAGTGCAACTATGACCTGTACACATGTGCAGTTTGAAATCTCTTGAAATAAGATCACATTAGTTGGTGTGTGATTAGATATGTAAAAAGTTATTGTAAAAGCATATGGCTGTGGGAGTATGCTAAATCCCAATCCCAATTTTATTTTCAAATGTACATTTCCATTGTGGGAATTAAATGTGCTAGAAACGCTGCCATCATGAAGAGACGTGGGTATACTGGAAGTTAGTATACTGTTCTTTCTGCTAACCAGAAAAACAACAATGAATTTGCCGAAACCCCATTTACGGATTTAACTTCTGGCTTTGGTGCTAATGAGAGTAAATCCTTTTATAATTAAAAATGGGTTTTAATATTTCATTACTATGCTGTAGCTAAAAAAAATTCAGTGCCCAAAAGGGAAACAGGCTCCCTACATATTTGCTGTATGATCCAAGAAATGATTGGTAGCAATATGGTTCCCACTCATCTCCACTCCAAGGATGGTTTACATTATTACCTTTGTGCCCAAGGTTAATGTATAGCCACGGAAACCTTGATCTTTCCAGAGAAGGTGAAAAGACCAAGGCAAGTAATAATCACCCGCGATATCAGGAGACATCATAAGAAGAGAGAAGTGGCAGCTTCACCTAAAATGTGTGATTTTTAACCATAAGGAAGGGTTATTCTGGGTATTTAAAATACTGGCTTTCCGAAATGCAACGAAAAAGACACACCTTGATTATTGAGAAGAAAAAAAAAAAAACATAATAAGAGGACGCATGGATCCTGCATCCTGACAAAAAAAAAAATAGCTTTAAAAACCCAAAAAGTCAACAGAAATAGACACAATATGGCTTTACAACTGAGTGGGACAATTTCCTCAGTTTGTTGAACTTCAATCTAATTTAATTCAAAATATAGTGTTTTTCATATGCTTCCGCCACTTGCAGCTCAGGGGAATAAAATGAAAGTCGCTGAGAACTTCTTATATCACTAATTACATTAACCTCAACACAGAGACACAATTCATATACTTTTGGAATCATTTCAAAGTTTGTTTAGTTATCAAAAGTACAACATAGTAATCAGAAACAGAAACAGATAATGGCATCTTTAAATTGTCTAAAAAATTGTTGGACCTGTGTTTAAAATAAGGGGACAAATTCTGGTGACTGTAATATTATTCAAGAGGTGCTGACGCTGCATGTCACCTTCTGCACGCAGGACTTAAAACAAATCCCACATCAGCACAGTCTTAATTTGAACTGGCAATAATGACATTTTTGTCATCATCGTGGCAAATTTCATTTAGCTTTAGTCATCATCGCTTAGTTTTTTATCAGCTTTTGCTTCGTTATTGTCATTGATTGACAACCATTTACACGACAAAAATGTTAATGTCCAAAGCAGCCCTCTAGCAGCATAACTCATTCGAGTGAAAACTGCTCAATAAATCCCAGATAGGTGGTAGAGCGGAGCAAGACATCTAATTGGATTACTTTTAGAGCAGATTTACTGCCATGTGTAGCATAAGCTTTGTACTCAGTATATTGTCTGAATGTGTGGGTGAACTATGCTAAAGGAGGGTGTGAGGTACAGGGAGCTTGTCAGAGAAGTGTTAGAAAAGTCTGTAATAGATTATATTTAAAAAAAAAAAAAAAAAAAGAGAGAGCATCCCATTGAGCTTGTTGAGCACACTACATACTTCCCTGAAAGCACCATCCGTCTTTAGCTTGTGTGTCCACAGCACTGTCTGAACTCTCATTGGATCCCACCTACATAAGCCACAGACTTATTTTAACACTGTATCATAACATATTACCAATGACTGCTCTTTGACACACTGACGCTTACGCAACAGGGCCAACTGCTCAGTTGAGGATGAAAAGGTTTTGAAAAGCTGCGGGGACTATGGCAGGAACTGAAAAGAATGATTTATTTACACAACAATACTAATAATAATAAGAAGAACAATACACTGAGAATGTATAGGAGAGAATCTAATGCACCGTCCTTTAGAGGTTGCAGTTTTAAAGAAATGGGTTTTGGTGGTGGTGGGGGGGGGGGGGGGGGGGGGTGTGAGTGTTGTTCCGGTTTAGTTTGAAGAAGTTAGTTTTAAGCCAGGATTAAACTCCAGTGAAGCAGTAAGTTAGAGCAGAGTGTTTGCCTTGATGGAGTAGTGCTGGCGATGCTAAAGAGGCAAGCGCGAAGGATTGAATGGTTGTTGGAATGGACACAACCGTTCTTTGTTCGAGGACGGTCTTGATTTCAACACCCCCTCCTCTCCTTCAAGCTCACTCTCACTGTGTCTGCGTCTCCCTCTGAGGTCTAGACTTACTGCAAACATTTAAAATTAGCATCCCTCTAGTGTTTTGGGTTTTAATGCTGTGCTTCACAGACTTTCAAGAAAAGCTTGGTTGGTGTATTCTTTTACTTATTTAGAGAACAGTGTTTTTCATTTTCTGTCAACGTAATTACGTAATTACTACTTTATAAACTGCAAGGGATTCTTGCATGAAGCATTATTGGGAACTGGGAACACACTGAGCAGTAAAATTTAATAATTCTTCAGTCTGCTATGAAAATGACTTTTAGGGAAATATAGACTCCTATCAGGCACAGATATTCTTAGCTAACTCTCTCTGTTTGATACGTTGAATTGGTCATAGCTTTTAGTGCAAAACCTTCTCCTCTTTATGTCTGCTCGGTGTGACCAATGTACATTTTCATATTTATTGAAAAAAAAAAAAAGAAATGCTGTTTGGTGGTAAACTTCTCAAATAACCAGAGAACCAATCAACTTCTGCCCTTTTCTTACATCCTTTTTTAAAGTCATGTTGAAGGCTCCATGAAAGGTAAAAGCTTGAATATCTTTGACTTCAAAATCAAGTGTCAGTGCCAAATTGTGTTTGTCATCCTCCTGGTCTGTGAATCGAATAAGAAAGCTGGAGCGTAGCTGTCTGTTGACGATGTATTTCCTGGCATCTCATGAAAAGACAGTTTATATTTTAATGTTCACTTCAGTTCATGACTTTGGCCTTGTACCTGATAGCGTGATTATGGTGGTCCTAAATTGCCAATTTGATAAGAAGTGTGTAAAAACACATCAAACTATTAAACAGGGTCATTTTACACAGCTACACAATATGGTCAGGGTAAAAAAAAAAAAAAAACAAGTTAGGGGCAATCAAACAAAATGGAGGATGACATTTTGTTTCATTGAAGCAGACCACAGTTTAGAGTCTACAGCTCAGTTCTGACTGATCTGACTGAAGCCACCGTGTCAGCAGCAGCCCAGTCAGTCTTTTGCAGCATGTGGAGCCACAAATCCGGTCATTGTCTCTCTGAGTGATTACTGAGTACTGACAGTCACAGTCTAAAACAGGAAAAAACTGTCATCAAACAATAAAAGTTTATTCTGCTGAAACTAACAGCAACACTAATGTAACCAGTCAGGGCTTAAAATATCATTTGTTGGAAGAAAGTACTCTAAGACTATAAATGTTCAGCACGTTCATTTTGAAATAAAATTTGGGACAAATTTCATTCATATTGAGTACCGCTCTTTAAACAAGTATTCAAATTCAAATGTCCTGAACCAACTGGCATGTCACTGCTAAATCTTTCCTGGGCAGCTGGGTTTTGTTTCAACATTACGACATGCACAAAAGAGTTAACTGAGAATGGAGGCTTGCCATTTAGCTTGAGGTAATGTCTGGCAATGTGAAGAGGAGAGGAGAAGAGGAAGCCATGCCAGCGAAGAAGGCTGCAAAAGCTACTCCTAGGTATCAAAGGTAAATAATTTCAGCAGCAAGCCTGCACAAAAAAATTGAGAATAACCTGGTCATATGAGGAGCCAAAGATGAGAAGAAAATTATGTGCATTTATGTGAAGAAGAAGACGCCATAGATGACTGTCTAGCATCATCAATAACCAATAACAGACCTCATGACCAGAATCTCAGAGGGGGTCAGAGCGAGATGAAAACACGGGCTAACCTCACAAAGACTCACAGAAACATAGAGGACATCTACAACAAAGTTCTATGGACTATGAATCAGCCTCCAGCGAGACGATGAAACAACAGCTCGTGACTCATCTTTCAAGTGTGGTGCTGGTTTGGTTTGTATGGCTGCTATTGAAGATCATTCAAAAGACAGAGACTCTGCAACAAGCAGGAGCCAAAGGTTGCTGCCTCCAGGGAAAATTCCACAAATAATAATAAAATTTGAGTGCTTGGGAGAAGGCAAAGGCGGAAAACTAAACAGGACAAAAGTAATTGCTCATATCTAAAGAAAATATCTAATTCACAAAGGCTTCAGATAAAACAATGGCAAAGTCTCTGCTGATCTCTGAGCATCAGCAACTTCAGTCAGTCATTGATTGCAAAGGAGCCATGTCCTTTGAATTGACACTTGGCAACATGATGTTGTATTCATTTCATAATTTCCAATTCAGTGTGCTGAAGCAGAACCTGAAGAGCAAACAGTGTCTAGAGTGTATACGGCGGAGCAAAGTTAAGCAGAAAGAAAAGTCAAAAGCTGTAAAGCCCAAGTGTATTTTTGCTGTGAACCTGTGGAGTAGGAGCTTGTATAATTTATTTTAAATTACTAGCCACTGTGCTGTAACAGTAGGATTCCAAGGATAACCACTGTCCTGCCATCATCACTTGTTCCATATTTTTGCTTAGAATTCAAGCCCGCACACGCATCAGTATGACATCAGTCTAAACATCTGTATCCATTGTAGCCCACACCAACTGTGTCAGCCTGTACTGGCATCTGTCAACTCTCAGGAAAAGCTGTAATTTTATCCACTCATGCTGAAACTGTCACACCCCTGCATCTCTACCTCCACTACTTCTGTCTTTATGACACATCTGGCATCATTTGACAGCAGTTGACGCAAGATGCTAATTGCAGTTTAGTCTGATTAGGGACGTGGCTTGAGGAGATTAAAATGAATGGAATAGACTTACATTTAAAAAGTTTGCTACATTACCATTTTAAAAATGAATTTTGATAAAGTTATGAAATGAACACAACCTTAAGGTGCATGTGAGTGATGTCTGTGACGACAACAACAAAGCCATAAAATGAGCCACAGGCTGCAATCCTAGTAACAATAGACCCTTGAAACCCTTGAAATTTTTTATTACCCAGTACATCTAGTACCAAACTTTTGCCAGTGTGCAAGCTGAGAAAACTGACACTGTGGTCAAAACTATTAGAACTATTCAGTCAGACAGAGACTGCGCAGCTACTTGTTTAGCTGTCATCTGGCACCTTTTAAAACCCCTGCAACATTTGAGAGTTAAGTAATGAGTCTCCAGGATCAGGTTGGGCCTGCTCATTAATAATTGACTTCAGTGTGCATTTCTGCAGCACTTGAGTGCTCCTCCTGGGCTAGTTTGGGGATGATGCTGAGCCTAATAGCGAAATAATGGCAGCAGAGCTGCAAATACGATATTTTGGTACTTACAGAGCTAGGTATGGGTTTTATCCGCTACCACAGAGTGTGGATTCATCAAGAGTCAGTGAGGTGTTCGTTCTCATATATATGAGGGGCTTTTTTTTTTTTTTGGTCTGCATTTGTCTTCATAGTTTAACACCCCAGGGTGTCAACATTATATGAGATGATGCAGTTATAGTCTTGCAGCTAAATATTTTATTATTTCAGTGCATACGTGTGTAACCATCACCAGCCTTCCCTGGAAGCTAGTTTGTGGATCTTTATTGAGTGGAATCACCTTTGTGTGGCAGGGAGGGCAGGGGGAATAAAGGACAGAGAAGATGTGGAAGGATGGACAGGGAAAGGGAAGGGAAGCAGGTGGTGCTGGTAGGAACCGGTGGAGTGAAGATCCTGTGCTTAGCGGGGACTGAATTTCTGATGACCCAATGTAAAGAGAAAGTCTTGAACGCACAGAGACAATATCAGTTGCCCTTCCTTCAACGATATCCACAAACGCAACCTTGTGCTACTGTAAATTATTCCCCAGTGGCTCCCATGGCATGAGCAGCTAACCCATCGTATTCAGCAAATATAGCAAAGTGAATTGTGTCACTGATGAGAATAAGATCCTTTGGAATAAAATGTGGGTGCTTCAGCTTTCATGCAAGACACAGCACAAGCCTCTGTGTTTTAGTTTGATGCGCTGTAGTCATTTTAATCTTATTATTAATCAGGTATCAGCTTGTTCAAAACCAGTCAACACGCCCTCAGTCACAGCTCACATCGTCCTGTGCTAATTATGTACATCGATGATAGTTCTGTTTAATACTATCCTCGGTTGTCTGAATATATTGAAAAAAAAAAAAAAAGCCGCCTGCAAACAAAGTCATTGGTAATTACCACGGCTGATTCTCCCTGAGCAGCAGAAACGTTATTTCACTTTAAACTATCAAAAACATCGGCTATCTGTGTCAGCAGATGTAACTGAATCTGCCAAAGCTATACTCACTTCTCGGAGCGCTAATATATGAATGTCGGTGAAATACATCACGCTACTCGAGGTGGTGTGATGTATTTCAAAGCTGATTATTCATGTGATTAGAAATGTATTTTCTTTGACCATTCAAACATAAAAGGCCCAGCACTTCTTATGATTGCTAAGGAGGAGCCACCTGTAGGGAAAGCTGCTTGTTGCCTTCTACCACTCTATTATAGAGTGGTATACTTTATTCCTGCATGGTACACCAGCTGCTCAGTTGGAGACAGAAAAACACTTCAGAGGCTCATAAAAACTGCCCTAAAAACTCCCTACCCACCTTGGTAGACATTGCCAGCACACGCTGTCTCAGCAGGGCACAGAGGATTGCTGCTGACCCCTCGCACTCTGGACTGTAGCTGTCATAGGAGTCTAAGATGCAGAACTAACAGACTTAAAAACAGTTTTTACCCCTGGGCAATTAGAACCCTGAAGCCTTCCGGTGATGCAACTTTAATTTACCAAGCACAATGGCTGTATACTTCTAGGGCTATACAGAGGGAGAGAGAGAGATTGCCCGTCAAAAGTTCTAATCGTTTATGTGGTCGAATTTTTTTTCTTATTTTTATTTACCTTTCTTTATTTCAATTTGTTATCTTATGATTGTTGTTAATTTGACACACAGGCACACACAGGCATAAATATTAGATGTGTGTTAAATTGAGCTGATCTACTAAATGCCACAGATGCCATGTTACAATCAGAGTTAAAACAGCCACAGCCTTTGTTGTTGTTGTTGTTGTGTTTTTTTATTTGTTTGTTTGTTTGTTTATTTTTAGGAGTATGACAGGTAGCCAGGACCTGCTGACTTGGTCCTATCGGTCCAAAAACAGTGTTCTGTGGAGACAGCTGTCTTTGATTTTCCTTTTTTCTCAGGATCAGTCTTTAAAGCTTTGCTGTGAGTATTAATAGTCAAAACACACGTTTGTATGTTTGTACAGGCAGGTTCAAAGATGCTCAAAGGAAGTGGTTCAAAGATCTGAATACAAACGGGCAGACAGACAGACGCGGCCGGAAATGACTTGAAAGAAAACTTGGGAATGCCCCCACTGTCTTGATGTTTCTTTCTCTGAAATGAAGCAGTGAAGGCTGACTGAAAGCCTACATCAACCTGAAAAGCGAGCTGAAGCTCAGTGATATCAGGCGCAGCAGCACATACAGTATACCAGTACACCAATATGACATGGTGATTGCAGCCTGCTGTTTATAGCGGTGGCCAGTTGTACCCTTTTTCCAAATTGACTGCATATTGGGAAATCAGCCACTGACACACACACATACACACAGTAACCAACTTTGATCGCCTTGCTAGGAGAAAACCACAAGACTGGTCTTCTGCAAGGCATGCATTTTATCTACAGTATTCAACTTAACATCCTAAACATTTAGCCCATTGGGTCATTTCTAGTAGTTTCAAACACCAGCCATCAAGTTCAAGCCATTGCAGCAGTTCAATCTGAGCTTCAAAACGGCTCTCCGGAGGGGAATAGGTGATGCTATAGCAGCTATGTCAATCTTTATATTGAGTGTATAGACACAATACAACACAAAGTGGCCCAAGAACCAGCTTCTGTCAGTGGTCCAGGACTGAACTATAAGCATGTACTACATTCTTCATTTCACAAATCATCTCTCAGAAGGTTAAAGTCAGAAGTGAACTTGTTGGATTTAGCCACTGGTTTTTAAGGTTTTACTGGAAGTTGTTTATCTAAGACCTTAGAGTAAATGTGGTTTCAAATCTGACATGACGTACAAGACATGAAGGAAGCTAAATTCTACTCTCAGGCTGAGGATCAGTCACCAGCTCTACCACTCATGTCTCATACAAAGGTGGTTCTGCCAACTGAAACTCATTTGCAATGTGCAAATCTGAAACAACAGAAAGGTAAAGACCCTCAAACCCTGTCAGCATGCTCCCGGGTTTGTTTGCGGATCTAAATTCGCAGTCAACATTTTTTGTGAGTGGAGCTCCAATATGACTCAGTTCAGCAGTGGTTTTCAGGAGGAGGAGAGGCAGGTATGCATGCTAATGTGCTATTATAGCTGAAAGTTGGGTATATTAGGTCGGGTATTTATGTTTTTCCGAAGGCAAATGTTTTGAGACAGCCAGGAGAAAGATAAGAAAGAGGCCAAAGCTTGTGGAATGATGCAGAGCAGGCAATTTGTCTGTTGTCCTGCCTTCCAACCAAACAAAATCATATTAGTCTGTGAGGCCGAGTCAAAGTCATCTGACGCATGTCATTGTCAGTGGCACAGCCTTCATCAACCCACACCTATTATCAACTTCAAAGCAAGAGACCTGCCTCTATAAACTCCTCCCTAATGGAAAGGCGTGAACCCAATCAGTTTCCCGATTGACAGATCAAATGATGGTCACTACTCACCAGATTAGTGCAGGATGCTGTGTTCCCTGGGCATATAGGACACCAGAGCAGTGTGGTCTCGCCAAGACGCAGATCAGTTCATCAGCCTTTGGACTTCCCTTCAGGTTGATAGCCAGCCCATGCTGAGGCCCAGCAGACAATGACAGACATAAACAGAGAGGTTGCAACAGAGAGTGGGAGAGCTCGTACTGAGGTCTTCATTTGCATTATATGGGTTGTTTTTCGTTTCTGCATGGGATGAACATTAGATTTTGAAACAAACTATAGTGTGCATAGGTAATTGGGAGTAGGAAAGTGTGTCTGACCGAAGAGGGATCCCAAAAGTCTCCTAGGTTTTTTCTTCCAGGTCATGTGACCTGTGGCTGGCAGCCTCCAAGCAGAATGGGGATCAGATGTCTGTCTGATACACCTAAACAGATGATAGATGACATGAGACACGAAAGCACATTAGATTGACATGGTCTTTTTACGATAAGGGTGTTGGCTGATCGTGGGGATGTAGATGATCAAGTGCTGGTGTAAGAGGTACTGAGACTGTCCACGTGCTGATTCATAGCCAACACGTACAGTATTTGTAACTCACACAGTTTTGTTTTTACTTGCTAATTCTGTCACCAAGCAATTATCTATTTACACACCCACCAGACACAGCGCTACATGAGAGCTGGCATGTAGCGCAAATCTGGCAAATCTACCAAAAAAAAAAAAAAAAAGAGAAGAGAAACATCATGGTGTTTATCTTGGAAGGTGCTCTGTTCATTTATTCCGGGTCATGGGGGGTGCTGGAGCCAATCCCAGCTCACTCTGGGTGAGGGCGAGGTACACCCTGGACAGGCCACCAGTCCATCACAGGGCCAACACACAGAGTCACATTCAGACCTACGGGCAGCAGCTCTAACCACGATGCTGCCATGCTGCCCCTGTTTGATTTTCTAGCTACTAATTTGGTTTGTCAGCTGTGCTGGACAGATAGGGTTCATCAGAGTGTACAGGTGATGATGGGAATTACTCAACATGCTGTGAATGTTCAGGCTGTTTAAATACAATCAACTAGTGTATAAAGGGAAAAATTAACCCCCTTTGCCTTACGCATGATTCAATAGCATAACATGATGAATATAAATGTCAAAGTAAGACAGCACAGAGGTGAAACTTTGAATCGTTATGTTGCAAAATGTGGAGAGCAGCATTTATAGCGAGTGAATCAGATTCAGTAGAAACACTTACTTTGCCGCCTCTTGCCAGCAGAATCACTTAGATCAAATCAACTGTGGAACTTTAAATCGGTGGATCTGTTGCAGAGAGGAAAATTCAGCGTTAGAGGGAATAGTGAATTTCTATAAATGCGCACCACGCACTGCTCGGCTGTTCAAATGAATTACTACATTTCACTTTGCAAATAGGGCTCTGCTTTGAGTGAGGGCAGAGTGACCCAGCGGAGGAAATGTGGTGCTAATGTTTCTTACATTGTGTTGATGAGAACGCAGACGGCACTCCAGGGAGGCAGAGGGTGGAAGATTCCTGCAAATGAGATGGAATTATTGTATTTGGTTTCATTATAACTGAGGATGTGGGTAGTTGACATTGTCTTCTGACTGATAGCGCAGGACACACATATCCAGACAGGGACACAGACACACACGTTTCGATTGGCTGTGTGTGTGTACCCAAGCGTGGTGTCTTTAGAAGGGAATCACTGCCCTCTGTTGGTGCCGTATGTAACATACACCAATCAGTGAGTGATCTGATGACTTACTAATGAAAGAGCAACGTCAGTCAGAACAGGGGGAGCAGGAACGATCATGAAATTATAAAGTGAAAGTGAGCAGAAAAATTTAAGGCAATTATTTTATTAGACAAGATGAATACAGATGAAGTTAAGTTTGAGAAAAACAACAAATTCCATAAAAATAAGACCTTATCTCTCTATGTATAAAAGGTAACAGATAGTGACATGCCCTTGATTATGAGTTCATCTATCAGGAAAGAAGTCACAGTCTTACAGTAGTGCATTATTAAGTCAGCATCGTGAGAGCTAGTGCTCACTTTGAGCAAAGGCATCTGACAAATACCTAAATGTAATGTGAACATACTGCGAATTGACAAAAAAAATACAGAATTCCCTGTCAATGCACTAAATCACAAACAAATGAGAAATGAGGGAGAAATGATTAGACTGATACGGGATGTCTCCATGTCTAAGGTCTACATCAGGATAAAGTTTTGATCATCATTGCGTACATTTAGAAGTTACTCAAAGCATTATAACACAAAACGTGCAAAGATGTAGCTTCTTAGAAAGATATTTTAAATGCTTCTCAGGATTAAGTGCCTGGCGAATTTTTGCGAGCCCCCCATTGGGGTTTTAATAGTTCTAGAATAGTTATTTTTAGCACATATCATACAACATATGAAAAAGACAGACGGAGCAAGATAATTCATTCAAGCACACATACACACACATACACACACTAATCTCATCCTCAGAAGCGGGGTTGAAATCAGATTTTTTTCTCATCTTTAATGCTTCACTTAGGGGAGGGTGTGGGGGAGCGGGGGGGGGGGGTGTGTGGAGGTCCCCAGAGGTGAAACTCTATTAGCAAGCAGCCTCAAAGTCAATGGAAAGGACCCAAGTGTGCTCCAGTCCCCTGACAGTATTAATGTTTAATGATATCTAAAAAGGCTAATACTCATTCCCCCACCCCTAACCTCCACCCCCCTCCATTTTTCTCTTATCCTCTCATTAAATGCCCTCACAATATCATCACCTCGTCAGATTAGAGCAGTGACCCCCGTCTTCTGAAGGACTCGCCCCTCACTGATCTCCCTCCCTCTTTCTCACCCTCTCTTTTTCTTTCTCTCTCACACACACACTATTACACACACAACATACGTGTGTGTGTGTAATAGTGAAAGCAGCAGCAGATGTGCGTTTACTGGAATGTGATTTGCGTAAAATAATACCTTGTGTTGGCACAGAGGACATTTTCTTATTGATTATACCAAGTGTACATAAATACACAAGTCTTTTATGAATGTTTGTCAGAAGCAGCTGGTGAATTTGAATTAGTTTGGAGTAAAAACTCATGAATTAATCATGTGACAACACTGTTTTGTTTCTGCTGCAGGATTTATAAAATAATAATGGGTCAGCAGGGGAAGGAGAAGCACTGAGCACTGAAATATGTCAGATTAAGAATCTCTCCATATGTAAATACAGGTCATGTGAATGCCAGCCATACCTGACTTACTTTTACTGAATCCACAAATGCATTGAATTAAAACTATACTGACAGGACATGAATAGCTTTCAGGAATGTAATGAATCACACTGGGTGGATATCCAAAATCCAAATTTTGTGTCATTCATGTGTGCAGGTAGAAGAGAACAGAGACAAAAGACACAATGGTGGATAAATTATGGGGAGGAAGCAGGCAAGGCTCATCGGATGGGCATGCTTGGTGAGCAGCTTTCACAAGAAGCCCTCCCACAGTTGCTGCCATGCATAACATTACCTTATTTATCACTATTTGCCAGCAGACAGTCTGTCTGTCAAGGCAGATTCCTCCAGCCATTTACTGCAGCGAGCTGACGTTGACACTGCTACTGATACGCATCAGCTCCATGACCGCCATATGTAAAATATGTATTTTTAGTCAGTTTGGGGGTCACTAACTGTGCGGACCAATCGCATTTCAAAAGTTTAAACAAAACGACAATTTTGAATCCAATTTTGTTGAGAAGTGGAGCGTACGTTCAGTTTTTCAGTAGTTATTGTGATCTCTCGTGTTGTTTTACAATCAATTTATGTTAAAAGTCTGATTTCTGCAACTCGACACTGATTCTAAAAATCAATTGTTGCAAAAGGGATCAATGCATTCCCTTATACAAAATATGTGAACTATCAGCATTTTTTAAAAAAAGAACATCCTGCTTAACTCAATGGTTTGCATCAAATGTGACCAGGATAAATAATAATCAATATATAGACAGAATAAAGTATCAACTACCTGATATCAAAGTGATATTGGAGGATACAGACGCAAAGTTTCATCTGCTCGGTTCATTTTTAGAGCTCACTGGAAATTTCTGTGGTGCTTTGAGTTAAAAAGCCAACCTTATGCTAATGTGCTCAGACATCCTGACAGTAGACCGGTATCACATTGACTTCCTGGTTTAGTGTGTTAGTGTGTCATGAAATAGATAATATTGGTCAAATTCAAGCTTTGGCCTGATGATGGTGCTAGAAGAAAACTCAGAGACCAGAGCGGTAGTTACTGTGAGCTGCTGCAGTCCGGGTGGGTATTTACATCATCACTGGATGTCCAGTGCAGCGGCTACAGTACTCACTATAAACAGTGAAATGATCTCATCACGTTTAGTGTTTTGGTTGGGTAATCCTGTACTGGGGTCTCTTGTATGGTTTTTGGCCTCTAGTTTTCATCAAGTGAAACACAACTGGTTTGCCTGAGATGTTGGTAGAAACATTACCCCCTCTTTTATCTTGATAAATCCCCGTTTACTGTGGTAGAGCATCTACGGAGACGGCGCTGCTGCGTTTCATGAAGAAAGCTACAAACCTGGCTGCTGATCCTGTAAAAATTAAATGGAACAGACCAAAATAAAGATACGGGAAAGGAACAAAACCAGTGGAAAGGGCTACCTTTTTTGATTACTTTCTATTCAAATAATATAATTTGGTGTCTTGAAATAAAACTTAAAACAAAATAAAAAGGCATCATGTTAAATTGAGATGCCTGAAATGTGGTCTTTGAAAAGAATTTGGGTCAATGTACGCTCTCTTTCAGAAACTGCTTCACTGCAGTAATTCAGTATTTTTTATAGGCCTTTAAAATGTTGTATGAAATAACACAACAGACAGCCCCACCACGAGGACACACACACACAAAAAACCCACACATGTACTCTGTCACACACATGCACACGCAGCAAAACAACCGACACACACCATCCGGCAAGCATGCACAGAAAAACACACTCTCAAGGACACAAAAACACACTGTGTGAGGGAGGTCAAGTCAGAAGAAACGCTTATGCTTACAAACACACTCAGGAGGGGCTGCTCAGCACTTAAGTGGTCACTTTCACACACAAAGGCCAATCACAGGAGCTTAGCTGGTCCCATCAAGCTTTTTTCGCGAATGCTGCTTTCCTGAAATTGCTTGTTTAGTTAACCCTGTGCGATGCTGACGGAAATGCAGCTCCATCACTCAAGTCTGAGTTGTGGCGAGAGGTTTGCTTTGAAGTCATTGTGTGTAAAATGACTAGGCCTTGTCATTTGTGAGGAGGGATTAGTCATGCAGTGTTTATTGGAGAGTGCACATCAGCCCTCTTGAAGGCTGGGTTTTAGGGATTTTTGCTTCTGACGATTTTTTTTTTTTTTTAACCGAACATTGATACTGTAAAAGAAATAACATGAGAACTAGCATCACACTGACTTCTATAGCTGTTACACAATAGTACATTTCTTCATTCAGTTGAAGTTTCTGTGACTTAGACATGAACTTGTGGAAGCTTGTGGAACATCAAGGCCCTCAGGGTCTCTTGTATCTTGTCTCTGTATGTTGTATTACCTCTCTCTCTTTCATTTTCTACCGCTCATCTGTCAGGGTTGCCGAGGGGGTCGGGGGGGGGGTCTGGAACCAATCTCAGCAATGTTCCAGGTGAGGGCAGTGTATACCCTGGACAGGTCACAAGTCCATCCCGGGAGGCCATTTCTCTTAAGGACAAGGCATTATCTAGGTGTTTTGATGTTTTACAGTTAGTTTTCGTGAAGTGATTGGGCCAGTCCATGTTGGTAATAGTAAAAAGTTGTTTGATTACGATTCGTTTTAGTTTTTTGTTTTTTTTTTATCTATTTTTGGAGCACTTTGCCTTTTGTCTAAGCAAGAAAGTCAAGGATGACATGCAGCAAAGGATTGGGAGCTTGAAGCAGCAGCAATAGGAACGGAGTTGCCTCAGTCGATAAGCAACAGCAGCTACAACACACATGCCATGCATCCTGTTAGGGAGCAAATGAACAGTTAGTCCTGGAAGATGATATGTTGGAAAGCAATTTCCAGGACTTAAAGGATCTGCTGCTAACACCACGGTGCAAGATACCATAGCTCACCTTCAGAGGTCTAGAAGAGTCCCGGCCTCAGCGGCTAAGGGCTGTTTGGCGGTTAAGGGTAGACATATTTATGCGATTTTCAACAGCCATACATTATCTGCGCACTGCATGGGGTGGTGGCAGGATAGGACATGTCTCCACTGACATTAGACTTGGGACACTTACTCAAGTGTCTCCTCTTTCTTTCTTAAAGTGGACATGACCTCATATGACTGGCTGTGTTGTAACTAAATCTCAAAAGTTTAAAGTCTAATTAAATCGAATGCGCGACGGCAAGGAAAATGTGTCCTATTGGTAGGAGAAGCTGTGTTAATAGCTTCTATATTGTGAAAAAATAACAGGGTCACACTTATGAAAGGAAAGAATTGTAGTGTGCATCTGTTCAAAATGACCACAACTGCTTCCGTGGTTGCAAGTCTCAGCTGCTCCACTGCACAGAGTGCCAATGGGCACATGATGGATGGTGTTTGCATAAGCTTCATTTAAACAGAGAGGTCATTTTCATTTTGGTATATATCTTTTCTTTGACCCCTTCACGTGCATTATGTACCTGTGCCACGTCCAAGGCCATGTCTTTGTCTGCGCATGCTGCATGCCTGCATGAGTTGCAGGGAGGGTGCAAAAAGCAATCGTTGAGACTTCAACTGGAAATGGAATTGCCAGTTGTATATCTTGTCACTGGACATATTTATGAGGCTCGGCTTTCTGCCTGCTCATCACAGCTGCTGTCAGGAAGTGAACTGTCCGTTCAGGGTCTGCCAGAGCTATGTGCATGTGCTGATAAGACAAGGCCCAGTCTCTAAGCCTATTGTATATTATATGTATCCTTTTTCACACGTATTTGCATATATATGCTTTTGAACAGTGTGTCAGTGATCTTGCACAGGCACTGCATTTACTGAGCAAGAGAAAACAACAAATGGTTTATTTAAAAAAAAAAGGGGGGGTGGGGGATTACTGTCAATTGACTTTGACCTTTGACCACAAACATCTAATCAGCTGTCCATGAGTCTGAGGGAATGTTTATACCAATTGTTAAGATATTCCCTCAAGTCATTATGGAAACATTGCATTCACGAGGCCAAAAGCATGTTTTGGGAGGTCACAGTAATCCTGACCTTTGCCCATCAAAGTCTAATCACTCCATTCTCAAATCTGAAGTTTCTTCAAGGCATTAGGGACATATCAAATTACAAGGTCAAAGCAGTGAGTTCCTGAGTGGTCACTGCAACCTTCGACCGCTAAAACCTACTTAGTTCCTCCTTGAGTCCTAGTGAATGTTTCCGACACATTTGGAGAAGTTCCACAAGGGCACTGCTGTGATCTCATGTCAACTGGAATGGGACAGACAAATATATGGGCAACTAAAATTAGAAAGAGAATATTGTCAAAGTATGTCATACAATTAACAGTGAGCTGAGGTACATGGTTCACATGCATGAGCAGTGACTTTCTAGTCGCACACGATAACTGCACACAGTACGCTGTGCGTGTGTGTCTGTGTGAACTTTGCTTTTCAGCAGTGTGTTTTTTTTGCATTTTTATTGCTTCTAAAATTGACATGGCACTGCACCGTTTGTTAGCTCAATATTGTATAACTACTATAACTATCTATAGAAATCATTAACTTACCTAATACCTAATGTATAATTACATATTACTTTGATGACTATATCAAAAATCTAAACCTTGTCCTGCTTGTCCAAGTCTGTAAGCTGAGTTGAACACAGCTGTGTCTAACAAAGAAGCAAAGGACACCCACTAATCCGTTGGTTGGTTGTTCAATTCCCGATTCCTCCTGTCTGCAGTTTTGAAGAGTCCTTGACAAGATAGTGTAACTTATAAAGGGTGAATGTTTCTTCCATTGTAATTTGCTTTGAGTGCTTGATAAGACCTGGAAAGCACTCAACTGTATAAGTGCAGTCCATTTAAGACAATATCAGTCAGATGTTTTTTCTCACTATCGTTAATTCTGATAATATAATCCATAATAATAACACATTTTTGTCCCTTTGTAGCCATACCTTCTCCATGAATCATTAAATTACTAATCAAGTTTTAATATCAGTCCACTGATTGAACATTAAAGTCAGCCAGAGGCAGCGTTTTAAAGCAGCTCTGACAGACATATCTACAGTAACTACAGGGGGCATGGTTTCACAGTTGAAATCATTCAAATCTACAGAAACATCTCCAAAGTACAAAAAAATAAATAAATAATTAAAAAAAACTGTGTCCAGTGAGCTGAACTGGCCCAGTAACCACTTGTTAGAATAAAGAGCAATGAAAAGTTTCCTGCAGGCAGTTAAGCTTACAACAACTCTACAGACGGAGAAGTGTTTGTTTAGAAAAGCAGCTCCGCTTACAGACCGGAGTCCTCACACAGTCTGCACCGTCCAACTCACAGAGGACGGGTCACTGGACATCGTGAACAAAAACTGAAAGTACAGGCAAGTGCCCAAACCTGGCAAACCAGTTACACCAGCCTGCCAGCAGTCTGTTCATACGACAATACCTTTGTCAACGACTGTCCTGTCCTGTTCTTTTTATTACCCTGCCTTGACATTCATTTACAATTCGTTTTCATTTTACAGAAGAAAAAAAAAAAAAAAAAACATTCATCGCCATGTCAGAGCCTGAGGGTAAACCAACAGGTCAACACAGGAAACTACAGCGAGCTCCTTCAGATATGCAGTTTCATTTTGAAATAACTACTCTGCAGCGTTGAACGACGTAGCATGCAACAGGGGCCTCCGAAGCGTTGCTGCTGAGCCCCGAGAGATGTGAAATTGGGACTTGAATGCCGGCGGAACACAGTCCACATCAATCTGCACACAGGACAAATACAGAGATAAATATCTGAGCACAGTGAGGCCTGTCAGGGTCATTTTATGGGCTGTTCTGATGCTGTGTCTGATAAATTACATTCGCACCAGTCATTCAAATCAGCTGAAATTTTGCGATAACTGAGCTGGGAATATGAATAACACTTTTCTCAGAAACAATAAATCAGATCTTTTGTACTCCTCTGACCTTTCTAATCGTCTTTATCACAGCCAGGTCAAAGACAATCACCCACAGGCTTTAGCAGTGCATCTATCAGTGACCTACATACTGCAGTAGTACCTGATTTTTTGGTGTTAGTGTCGAGCTTTCAGTCTGGGGAGAATAATTTCCTTGACATTTATCATTTAAAAACAACTTTGGTTTTTAAAGAAAACGGTCTCTGCTCTGCTCAAGAGTTCAGCCACAGCTTCTCGTTGCTTTGAGGCTTCACAGAGGAACTTGGTGTTATCAGCTGCAACATGCAACCTGTTCAATAAATAACTTTCACCTCTAATTTATTCTTGGATCAGCAGCCAATCCAGCCCTGCTAAATCAATTTTATGAGCATTTGCTAGATTTACATTCACAAAGTTTGTATCGAACTGGAGTGATACTAAATGCGACCTGCAAGCTCCGCGCTCTGTCCGTTTGTGAACAGATTTCTTTTATTTGTTCATTTTCTACCGTTTGTGTTGTTTTTGCCCAATTTATGTCTGAATGTTTATACTAGTTGTTTCAATTAAACCAGTTAATTGTGTGTATACCAGTATGGTGGCATCACAACATGCAGAGCCAGCGGTGACCAGTTAAAGCTAAATACAGACATTCATTAGATTGATACCTTATAACTGATGTCTAAAAGCATAATGGAGCTTACACTGCCCGTTAGCATTCATGCTTTAATTTACCACCTTTGTAGCCACAGCAGGCTCTAAAGGTTAGCCTGCAAACCATCTGATGTATCTCCACTGTCATATTCATGGCCATTTATTGACTCAGAGTCCACTGCTCTGAGGTCAGTTACAATCTTGCAAATCCACAGATTCATGGAGGCTGAACTTATTCCAAAGAACAGTTAAATGTTGCAGTCGACCATTTAACATTGTCCCCAAGCCTCTCACTGGAAAGAGGAGGAATCCGCTTTGTCCTTTAATGGTAAATAATTGGAAGATTATTTACTGCTGCTCTGATTCTGATACTAGCATTGGTAATGCCCCTGATACTGAATAAAGTATGATTGCCCTATATCATGTAATTTGAAATTGCTGACATTTTCCTAACAGTCCATGCTGATGTTAAACTATTTCCTGGCTAGCAATTCTCCATTGCTGCTGGAAGTTTTGCTGTGCAGCCACCTAGAAACTAGTGCTACAAGGCAGACAAAGACTTGATAATTGAGTAAGTTAGCTGTTGAACAGTATGCAAGGCTGCAATTTTGAGAGGAAGCACTAGCGTTGCCAAAGTGAACACCAGCAATCATGTAGCCCTTAATAAGAGCCAATTGATGCTTTTCTCTCCTACAAATGGATATGTCACATCTCATCTCCAGGTTCTTGCTCCTGTACCATTATTGGAGCCAACATGCGATTTCATCGTGTGCTTTTAAAAGTTATCTGCAGGTCACTCTCACGCTGAAAGGCGTTACAGAAGGAAAAGAGGCCAAAATTAGCCGGCTCACCAGAGTTAGGGTCCGAATGTCAACGCATCTGGAGCCTCTGTGTACTGCAGAGTCAGTCAAATTATAGCCTTTTGCAGTGACAACAAAAGCCTGGCGTTCACAGGTCCCGTTTTTTTTTTTACCAGTGGAAAAACGGGCATATACTTTAAATGTACTATTTTAAAACATCTAATGAGACTAAAGTGTGAACTTTTTTTTTTTTTTTTTTTTTTAAGAAATTGTTATGTGAGCCTAGGGTTGGTTTATTTTTCAGGACTCGTGAAGTATAACAAGTCAAACATTCAGGTTGGTACTTATTATCAACCTGTCAAAACCACTGGTGCATCAATATGATCTGATCCTGAAGAAAGTTTTTCTTGTCAGTTAATTGACACAAAATTTTTAATGAAAGTATTTATTTCTATATTCTACAAGCGTACCATGAATGTATTTTTTCTGTAGTCCTGAATGCATGCCTAGGGAGAAAGAAACAAAAAATTCTGTTATTTCTTTGAGTCACATGTCCTCTCGATAATTTGCTTTGTTAAGCTGTTCAATATGTACCTATTATCCAGTAACACACAGTCAGCCAAAATATTTTTCATACATGTGCTCTGATGTGGACAGCTGCTTTTCCCCTTACACCTACAATTCTTCTGCAGATGAAAAGTGCCAGCTTTAATAAATCTGATAAATTACTAGTTGCAAACTGTTGACCAGTCAATTTTTCTGACAGGCTGCAATACCTGGCTTTGTCCTTTCTATAAAGATATACTGCAAATGGAACCTGATTGCTCCCCAAGGTGGTGAGTTACAGGTTTAATGATGTTTAACTCAGCTTTCTTCTGTGTCCTCGTGTTTCATTTCAGTTCTTTCTTTTCACATTCCACAGATGTACACAAAAGAGCAATTACTTCAGCACAGTTTTATTAATAGCTGTGATTACAGGTTCATGCACGCTTCACTTCATCAACACGGAAGTTTTGTCCCACAAAATTTTTTTAGCGGGTAACAGCAGGGTTTTTGTTTGTTTGTTTTTTTCTTTTTTTAAGATTTCTGTTATTATTAAAAGCATAGAGAAGTGCCACTACAGATCGTGGGAATGGGAGGACAGTGGTTCTTAGGTCATGATTTTTCACTATTGGTTGCGTTCATCCCTGGTTGGAATGACTCAATAGAGTGAAAAAAGTCCAAAAGTCTGTTTAAGGTAAAAGCAAAAAAAAAAAAAAAAAGCAAAACAGACATTTTAAAACTAAAACAGAGTAGCGTGGATGTAGAATTGTAATAAATTAATTGGGGATTTCCTTTCTTACCCCCCCCCCCCCCCCCCCCACCAAAAAATTTAAAATTAAAAATGGAAAATGCTAAGCACATGAAATTATGTAGACCCCCTGCTGTGTTCTGACCCTGCAGTTGAGAAACCCGACTGTTAAATGTTAGATAGAGTCTGATAAAGACACTGTTTGATGTTCCCACATTAATGAGGTCAGTGGCTGAGAGGACCTTTTGTCAGCAGCGGCCCTAAGATGCACATTCAGATGAATGGCGCAACACATCAAAGGTAAAATTACTCCAAATCCCTGAAACCTGCTCATGACTCTTATCAGCAGATATTATCAGCAAGAATGTAAGGATATTGCTGCTGCAGTTATGGAGGGCTCAGTGTGTGATCTTCCACACGCTCACATGGTTGAGAATGCGGAGCAGTTCAGCTGAGAGCCGGATTGTGTTGATGTTTGGCTTTAAAGTGTGCGCGTGATCTAATACGTATCTGTCAGGGAAAGCCTAATATCCTGTGTCATTTAGCAGCGTTTGACATCATCACACCTTCAGTACAGAGCCAACATCGCAACCCTTTGATGTTCCACCTAATCCCAGAGAGGAGGGAACAACTAAGAACCTCCTCCATCTTAATGTCATTTGTTAACATTGTACACACAAAGAGCACACACACAAACACACAGCTTATTTGACATGTATAGAAACATGCATGCGCTCCTAGCTTGACATCCATGCATGTTTTATTTTTCCCATGGATTATTCACAGGGCTTCCCTCAGATTCATTTTTAACGCTTATAAATAAACAAGCTGAAATACCCTCAACAACTGGAGTATACAAGGGTTGCATATGACGAGAGCAATATGTTCACGTGTGGTGAAATTATTTGGGGGGGTTGGTTGGGGGGCAATCATGATGTCATACTGCTCGCCTCGCAGAAACGATGAAAGCGAATTAGCCCGTGGATCAAGTTCCATCAAATCTGGATGTGCATGCGTGGAAACGACACCATGCTGGTTAAATAATCTGCCGCCACCTCTGATTCGCCTGCAGGGAAACAGATTGTGGCTGAGTTCATGGGGAGTGACGCAAAATGTTAAATAAATAAATAAATAAATAAAAAAATCACAGAGTATTTTCTGACAGTTATTGAGCCCCACTGGTCACAATGAAATGGAAGACGTAGCAGAAAAATTGTGTTTCTGCTGGTTAAAAGTGAGTCTTTCCAACTGATTCCGGCTTATACCAACCACTTTTTTTTTTTTAGCTGATCTTGCCTTCAGTGATAGCAAGCGTCTCAAAATGCCAGGTGACAACACGAGGGGCCACCCAAATGTTGTGCAAGCATGAAAGCAAAGATTGTGAGGTAAGAAAAAAAAAGTGTGTGTGTGTGTGTGTCTGTGTATGTGGGAGGGGCGGGGCACTGTTGCACACCAGGGCTGCTACATTATCTGAGTAGCTGCACTGACACAGTTTCAGGACTCCATTAAATGAATAATGGAGGAAGAAGGGATGGTTTAAGAGCATTTCCTCTTTACTAATGTGGAAAGAAACAGGAAGACAGAAAAAAAAAGGGAGCACAGCAAAGCCATTTTTGGAAGCCAGTGTTGTTTTGGCAGATTGTTCAACACCAAATAATATTCAGCCACCCAAAAGGTTAAAAAAATATCATGTTAATAAACTAGTTCCTTCAAATGTGGAAAGGCGATATCACAGTCTGAGCTAAAGGGAATCAGCCCCCCACCACCCCCCTTTAATGCCCCATTTCGTCACGTCTGTTCTCACATCAACCCCACTACCTAAGATGCTGAGGACACGCCAGCAGCAGCAGCAGCACAGGGAAGTGTTTTCTCAAGCTCCCGAAGTGCTCGCCTCATTTTCTACATCTGCTTAAACTCACTCGGCTGCCTTCTAGCTGACTTAGCAGCCTCTTCTGCAGATGCTTCAGGAGCTGCACACACGCACGCACACACACGCGCATATATAAAATAAAAGCTGGAAACAGAAAGCACTGCTGTACCTTTTGTCTTCCCCTCAACAAAGGGGAAGGACTGAGCGTGGGGCAATATGGAACTACATGCTTAGAAGTTCACAGTAGCTTTAATAGACAGGAAGTCTGATAACAACAGGGGAAAAAAGTCTATATCTTAATTCAGTAATGTGCTGATTTCCCAGCTTGGCTGTCTCATTCTTTGGTGTTGTCCCAAGTGTTTCTGCTCAGTTAAGCTTTGGTGTAGCTGTCTGTAAGCACATTTGTTGAGATATTACTGACTGCACAATATTTTACTGGCCATAAGGCTATGCTAATATTGTTTCATATATCTCGCTACGATGGACACACATGCACAAACACACACATTCTTAGCTGTCCAGCCTGTAACTTAGGACAATGGTAAGGAGGACAAAGAGGGCACGTTTTAATTTTATTTGCTCAATATTAAGTTAAAGCAGCAATGGATTGATCAATAGGTATTTGCCTGTGTAGCTAAAGAGGGAAATACGTCTTATGCCTCTGTGCCAGAGAGCTGTCCAAACACTATTAAGAACACATCAGTGAGGCACACCGTTGCACTGGATGACATGCTCATGTGCGAAAATTATTTTGAAGCAGTCCCAAGTCCATCCTTCTGTGGGCCTAAGTGCTCATTAGTGCACGGTCTGTGGCTGAATACAGTTCCCCATAGTAATAAGACTCCTGTTTGCACCCCATGCTCGGTTGTTCTCAGAACCATATACTGATGACCTGCACTCTTCCACTGTACGCGTCCACAGGACCAGCTGAATCATGAGGTAAACGTCTGGCTGTGTCTGTGTTCCCTCCCTCAGCCTCCAGCTGGGGCCAATCTGTCGGTCAGGTGCGGCTCGGCGGTAGCATCCAAGGCCTCGCCAGCAAGCTGCGAGGACTTCCACACACAGCCCAGATACAGAGAGGGCCGGCACACACTTGTGTGTGTGTGTGTTGCAACCCTAAATAAAGATCACATGCAAGATGTCCTTGATTGCAGCTCACCGTTAGAAAAATGAAATAAAAATGTTCCTGGCCATCAACACAGACCTTAAGCTTCTGAATGAACAGGAGTCGGAAAAAGGTTTATTACCACAGAAACATGGTGGTTGATGCCAGAAGTGTACCACAATGGAACTGCTGGATACATGGAGCAGTCAGTGGCCATGCCAGGAGATATGGCATAATGTGCTGTGTTGGTGAAATGATGTTTTGTATCTGTGATGTGTTTACTCTCCGGGGACGACACAAATGTAGCCACTTAAGCCTTAAACCTCTGCAGAGGGACTTTCCCCATGGTCCACAGTGAAGGACAATGCCCCAGCAACAGCTACTGTACCCTGTTCCCCACTAAAAGTTGCAAGCAAGGACCCTATGCTGGGTGGATTATGTCTAAATAAAGCTTCAGCAGTGTATGAATCACTGTGTCACTGATCCCCTCTGCTTCCCAGACAACAGGTTTGCCTTCTGCAAGCTGTCACTGGCTTCCCACTCTTTCAAAGAATAAAGAGTGGGAGAAATCGAGACTGTGTGAGTGGAGAGAGGGGAGTTGACGTTCATCATTCGAGTGCCGGGGCTTAGCCTAAGAGGCTTGAATAATCAGTATGTTAAGCTGTCGGGCTGTGCGCTCACACCTACCACGCGCTTACAAACTCCTGGGTGTTTTTTAATCAAGCAAAACTGCGGAGAGGCACTGGTGAGTGCCAAGAGCCCGGGCTAAGAGATGAGCTTTAGAATATCTGTTACACTTTCTCCTGACATCACCTGACGTGGAGCTTCACTGTAAGCTGCAGACATGCCTGTTTTCGCTTTCTGTCATTAAAGAGGACACGAGCTCCTGCACTTCTCGATCATGTATCTCGTCGTAATCAGTGACTGTGTCCGATAGGTGTGAATGTCCGTCTCATCTCTGAGGTCATTCGTGCCCTCATCTGGATCTGTCACTTCCTTTACAGCGCCCCCTCCCTCACCTCCCATGCTCCACCCACATACCAGTCTCCCAGTTTTCCTGTCTCCACCAGCTCACCTGTTTTCCACCTGCCATTCACTAGGACTTTTATCCCAGGCAGCTGCCATGGTCTGTTTGCTGTTGTACCCCCCTTGCTGTGCTCCCTTTTTTATCTGTTTTCTGTTGGCCTCTTCTCACTCCATTAAAGTTCCTTCACTGGACCAATCCTCCTGATTGTCCGATCTTCGGGCTCTCCAACCACAGACTTCTGACCACAGAAGTCAAAGATGTCAGACACTCACTCAGACATTTTTTTGGTCAAAATACTCCCACTCATCATGTACAGAAAATTAAGACCATCTCAGAAGATGGTTTGTGGAGAAGTGAACAATAGTTCAACTACAGAATGTTACACCTGCATGCTCTGTGACCAGCAGAGTAGATTTGCTGGCCAAACTTTTACAGATGAAATATTTTGCACGCAGGGTGGTGCAGGCAAACTTTCCAGACTGGACTGAATTGCTGCAGGGATGGATGGGAGTGGTTGGAAAATTTGAGTCACAGAGAGGGTGTAGGAATTAAAAAAGAGCCCGATGCCAATCTCTAAATAATGAATCAAATTACACATTGGGAGCACAAATAAGGTGAGCACAATGTTTTTCTGTCGTACAAAGGTTTATTGGATTTGACTGTATCGGCAAATCCATTATACTTAAATACTACATGTTAATTGTCATCGGGTTGGTTGAAATAAATTCATTAAATATAGTTTGGAGTTAGGGTTGAAAGATGAAACCAATGACAGGGTTAAAATGTGAAACCCATGTGTCCTAGGTCAAGACTGGTGGCCACTGTTTGTTCGAGCCCTTTTCAATCCACCACGTCACCTGACCTCCCCAACAAGGAAACTGACGGACTCTAATAATGAAACAGTAAAAAAAAAAAATGGCAGTAGATGAACATCATCATTGAGATGTGCTAAAATCGCTTTACTTGAGCTGTAATCTCAAAAGGAAGGGAAAAAAACAAGAAAATTAAATCCACACGTGGCTAATTCTGCCCCAGCACTCCTCCATGGGTAAGTGCACAGTTCTTTCATCACCACAGCATTCTTAACTCACAGCCAACAATAATATTTCCTTGTCACTTCACCTCTTGAGTTGATCCCCAAACCCCCATGTATTAGCGAGTATAAAAATAGCACGAGCACAGGGGGCATGGAGGCTGCCTATTTATGACCATTCTTGACCGCCCAGAGTGATGCTAGGAAAGCAGCAGGGAAGGCTAAAGCTCTGCTGCTGCTTCACCTTTCCCTTCTTAACTCTCAGCCTCTTCAATCCAGAACCCCTCCTCCCCCACAAGTCTTCATCCTTTCTGATTGATCTTGCAACCCTTCACTAGCTTAAATTACATCAGTCACCGGCTTTGCACAGTGACAAAACCCCCTCAGTTTTCGCAGATCATAATTCTCCCCAATAGCTTCAAGTTCTAAAAAGGTGCCATGTTCAATTTCAGCCTCCGGAAATGCCTCATTCACACACACCCACACACACACACACACACACACGCACAACCCCGATATGAATTACGATGCAGAATAAATTGTTTTTTACGTTTACAGTCCAGCTCAGTGACAGAAAGCTGTTTACCAATCAAGTGAGTGTGAAGGAGGGTGTGAGAGGTAGGAAACAGGACTGTGGCGGCAGGGATGCTCAGTGGATTGTTTGTGCAATTTTCCATCAGCGTCTGATCGGCAATTTCCGAGTGTGACTCCAGCGTCCAACCTGTGCTGTACATACACACACTGGGCACCAACAGTTGTCAACAGTGGTTCAAAGTATCCTCCGGTGCTGGTTTACATTGTCTAAATGTGGGCCAATGTGGTTCAGATGCACAGAAAGATGTGTGTGCAGCCTGTAGCTGCCGCTGTCTTGGGTCATAACTACGCCGGCCTTCTTAAGGGACAGGGTGCCTCATATAATGTGTTTGGACGAGGACAATTTCAGCAGCATGGACATTAAAATGCTCGATCAGGCTGTGGATACACAGACACTTACAGAATGAATTCACTATTAGTTCATGGTTGGTTTGTCGCCTTCTATAGAATGACTCAGGTATTTTACTGTCTTCATATTCCAATAAAAGTTTTTCTTGCATGAATAGACTGTCTATAAAAGAGGATGTAGCTTATGAGACTTAAAGTATCTAATGACCATCGGGGGACAACTCCACTGGTCGTTAGCAGAAGTCAGATTGCATTGAAGTCTATTTGAAAATGAAAGTGAAGAACTTCTCACTTGATTTTTTAGCTGATGTTTTCCGAATGAGTTTATAGCCTTGGTCTCAAGTTTGAAGCCTAAAGCTTTAACCCTGTACTTGAAAAATTTTAAATAAATCTAGAGAAGTGGGGGAAGATAAAACTTACTTTGTGGGGAAAGGTAAACATTATAAAAGTGATTATAACCCCCCATTTTAACTATATGATTATGATCCTGCCAATCACTATGCCACCTAATATTTTTAAGAGGTATGACAATCAATTAAACATTTTCTTTAGGAAGGGAAAAAAAAGGAGGAATTGAGTTACCAGATCCAAGATTGTGCTATTTAGTGTTTGAAGTGTCCAAATTAGCCAAACATTGGAGAGAGACAGGAGACATAGACTGGATGGAAATCGAGAAAAATGTCTGCCATTTAATCCGATTGAAAGACTGTCTCAACGAGTCAACACCACAAAACCAATTCTTGTTCACTCGGGGGAAGTGTGGACCAAAATACATCAACTACATAAGCTATCACACCATGTACAAAAGTACGCCTCCTTGTGGAAGAATCTGGCCATTTGTATTGGAAGAACACCTGTATGTTGGAAGCAGTGGCACTCGAGTGGCATACATACTATAGCAGACTTGTATAAAGATGGTGTTTTTATGTCTTATGCTGACCTTGCTCATAAATTCAATTTTGTGAGTAAACAAAATTGAATTTATGTTTAATTTATGTTTATGTTAAATTGAAATTGAAATTGTGTAACTTCCAAATTTAGAGCAATTACAGAAAATCACATTCTGGATTACCTTGAAATGCCGCATGAACGCCACACAGCTTCATTACTTTATAGATTAAGTAATTACTAAGTAAGTGAGGACTCATCTAATGTGAAACTGCTGTGGCAGAGGGACCTGAGAACAGGGTTCACACAGGAGAAATCGTTTGGGATTATTTCAGGGTGTGGGAAATATGTTAGGGAAGCAAGAGGAAAGTTCATACAGTATAAGATTATACATCGCTATTACCACATCCCAACAAGACTTCATGGGATGAAACTGATGAATAACAATCTGTGTTGGAAATGTAGAACAGAGGTGGGGACTTTTCTGCATTGTATTTGGGAATGTGCTCTAGTGATGCCATTTTGGGTTAAAGTTGTAGAAGTCTTGAGTAACTGGCTTTTATTAGGGGATAAATCCGAAATACCCAATGTTTCAAATTATTTTGTTATTATGGGCGGTCTGATTACTGCATTGATAATCATCCTGAGACATTGGAAGACAGTTAAACATCCAGGTGTGAACGAATGGACGGACGCAATGATTGAGACGGGCTCATATGAGTCCATGCTTAATAGACTAAAAGGAAACGTGGAAGGAGGCATCACCTCCTCTTCGGACTCACTTAAAAACTGCTGAAGTTCCTGGGTGAAGTTTCTCCGTGACTTCTCATGCACGGTAAACCAGATTTTGATTTATAAATGCTGTAATTATACTGTTCTGTCATTTGTTTTATGTATTATGTCTTGTGGGGTCTGTGCCAAGGGGGGAGGGGGTCTGTGACCGCCATGTACCATTGTTTGTATGTTTTATATGTTCGTGCAAAAATGTTTGAAAACCTAATGAAAATGTAAACTAAAAAAAAATTAAAAAAAATTGAAGCCTAAAGTATAACTTGATGTTATTTAAATGATGTTCCCATTTAGAGGAAACCAGACCATAAAGCAGGGAATGGATTAAGGGGTGTGGCTCCCGTGTGCTGTGTGCTACAGACTGTACCACCTAATCAGGATAGAGCAGAGAGCAGGTCAGATCCAGCCCTCACGCCTCCTCTGCTCCACCTGGTTCCCTCTGGTTTCTAAAATCCAGGATGACGATGGAGAAATTAAAAACTAGAGGCTTCAAAGCGGCAGTTAAGAAACTAGTGGATGCCACAGAGGATTGTCACTTGTACGTAGAATGATTATTTGAACGCGGGGGAAGAAAATAAGCCACTAAACATTGCTGAATTGTAGTGACCTGTTTAAATTATGCAAAGAGGGAAGGTACTGAGTTGCAGGTCCCGTAGAGGCATGTTTGACCCCCACCCACCCCATGAATGACCTGCCTGGTGGCATGACAGCTTGAACTAATGCAAAAAAACAGGAAAGAATAGCGTTTACCATGAACAGGTACAGCTGTTACTCACACACCCAACTGTGTGAAACATGCTGCAGCTCAGCTTGGCCAAAGAAACCCGGGGGTAGAGCCACACGTGCAGATTAGTGTAGTTATCAGGGCAACAATCATCAACTTTTACAATGACGCAAACAGAGCAGAGGGGAATGACTCCGGCAGCAGGAAGGGACCTGCAGCTCCATCACGTTGAAGCATAGGTAAGGAAAATATGTTCAAATTGAAAAAACAAAACAAACAAACAAACAAACAAACAAAAAAATCCAGCATCTGAATAAAAAAATGTATTAGGGCATATTGTTATTTAACTCAAATACACACACTCAAAACATAGTTATTTTCACTATCAAATGTAATGGCCAAAGGTTTTGTTTTGCTTTATAGTTGTATTATTTCAGAGTATTAGTAATGAAACCATATTACCAGATTTGTTTAGAATATTTTTAGATAAAAGTTGATGAAAATAAACAATATTGGAGTTTATTTTTAAATAAAAGCTCCCATTCATTCTCTGATGAATGACATATATATATTATGATTCACAGACAGCATGAAAGTTGAGTTATTTACTAATAATTATTAATAATTACTAAGCTGTTTCCATAATATCATAATATCAAGTCTGTCAAGTCAGGACTTGACAGACCAAACACAATAATTCCTCCACAGCTCTTTTGTCTGCCTCCAGTTGCCCTCGATCTCTGTGTGACCGCTACCAAGACGGCAGCCATGTGTCAGTGGCCTTTTTCACACTGAGCCAGTCCTCGCCCAGGACTGAGCCAGACCAGCAGGAGATCCGGAACGGCTCGACTGAGCCAAGGCACAAAGGGCCAGCTGCTTGCAGAGCACTGGCTTTACATGGAAGGAAGTGGGGCTTACTGAATATACTGAATATACTGAATATATTGAATTCATGCAAGCTCTCTTTTTATAGTGCCCTCATTCCAAATGGAGGATTACTGGTGGAAAGAGACATGCATTGAGAACTCATTTTGAGGAGAATGTTTATAGGGAGTATGTGTTTTAATATACGTACTTTTTCAGGCGTCACTGGAATAATTAGGAGCATGTGTCCAATGATCAACCAGTGTGTCGTACACCATCCTCAGTTTTATTCCATCTTTTCTCAGTGATATCATAAAAAAAAAGAGAAAAAGCCTATCTTCTCGCGTTTCAATCGCCGCCACTTTAACACTTCATTTGTGCATTTTGCTCTAATTAATTCCCCTGATTCATAACTACATATTTTCTCAAACTGACAGGCATTGTGTGACGTGGTGGTGTAAAAAAAAAAAAAAAAAAAACTCTCGATTGTTGTCCACATTAACAGCATGTGGCTCAACTTAAGCTTAAAGCAGTGGCTTTTGAAGGCATGCAAATGCACAAACACATCAGCCAGGCTCATAAATATCTCATTCTACAAGGGATTTCACATATGCATTCTTATGAGAGCTTACGCTGAAAAAGTTGACATGCAATAAGTGCATTAAATATAGCTGCATGTGAGCTGGTGGGCTAATGTGGCAAGGAGAAAAAGGCTAATGTGGAAGAACGCAAAGGCAACTTTGCTGGCTCTACTTTGCTGGCTCTTCTCTTCCTCAGTGAGTTGTGTTTTCATTACTCCTAAAATGATCCAGGTTTGTGTCACTCATGGTGGTTTAAAAAAATTAAGCAGGTCTCAGAAGACCGTAGAACTGCTGAAAATGAATACAGTTTTGTGTAAAGCACCAACAGATAATCTATCATCGAGGCTGTAGTCTATATCAGCAATTGATTCCCAAAAAAATCCAACTGATATTTTTCACCTTTATTTGCTCATTTTGCAAATTCCCATTCATTCTGGTGTCTTCTTCAGTATAAAGGCCTCATTTCAGCAAGCTCTTAATAAAAAAGACAGGATTGATATGAGGATGAATAAGAGTTGGGATTAAGAGTTGCTCTAGCATTAGGCCCAAAGCCAGATTGGAATCAGAAATACTGCAGAAGAACGACCTGCTTATTCCTTGAAGAAGTTAAAAAAAACAAAAAAACAAAAGACACACAATTTATACTCCTTGCTAAATAAAGAGCACAACAGCCCAACACCAATATGTAAAGCCAGAGAATATCATCAAAAACCCTAACCCTAACCCTCTCTGCAGACAAATTTATGATCAAAAATAAAATATATTTTCACTGTCAGGGATTCTGGTTTTGTTTTGTTTTGTTTTTTTTCCCTTCAGTTGTTTAGCACAAACAATCAGAATTTCAGTGAAAGCTGTTCTCCCTGGAGGCACCCCTGTCAGGAAGACCCCAATTTCCCAAAAGACTTTGTCTCAGATGCTGCTTTTGTCTAAATCAGAAAATGATTATCACTGGCTGAAAGGTCAAAGTGATGTAAGACAGTTTTTCAAAGTTGAAAGTCACTGAAATATCACAGTATTATGGAAATATATGGAGAGAATATGAAATCTCTTCCCTCGGATTTATGCTAGCAGATCATTTGATAGACTTTGCGAACATGAATAGTGTGATAAAACAATAACAGGTGGAATAAATCACAGACGTTTATCTAGCTTTGCTCTTTGTCATTTTTAAACACCCATCAGACCCCATTCAGAAAACCCCCTCGAAAGAAACAAAGCAGCAGATCATGAGAAACATCTCCTCAGCTGCTGACATTGTTGTAAGATCCAATTTTCAGAGTGATGGAGTGGCTTAAAAAAAAAAAAAATCAGCTCAAAGTATTGATGTCTAAAGCACTTTAGCAGTATCTGTCTTCTTTCTCTCTCTCACACACACACACACAAAATCCACTTCCACATCCTGCTGAAGTACAGGATGTGTGGATGGAGAACTAAGCAGTTTTTTTTTCTCTCCCTCCACTACCGTTGCCAGGAATGCTTTATGGGCCATGTTAATATTGGAGTTCGCCTGCCGGAAAGATTGCTCGATTCAATCAGGCAAGTCAGTGCCTTGTAAAGTCATTACGCTTTGTGCAATGTCATGCGTTTTGGAGCCGGTGGACAGTGCTGCGCTCCTTCCCGGCGTCAGGGAAGCGGCCCAGCGGAAGCACGTGTGCCTGGAACGTCAGCACCTATAAATAGCCGTCACCTAACTAACACGAAACACTTCTGAAAAATCAATTAGAGATGCGTTCTTCCGGCGCCAAAACACGGCATGTTGTCTCTGTCGACTCACGCTCACGGCAGACTTAAGACAGAAACGGTTTCCTTCACTTTCCCGGCTGAATTTGCACGCGCTGGAAGCTGGAGGGTATGAGATGATGGAGAAGATAAGGAGATTACACGGCAGGCAGGGAGGAGGAAGTTGATATCGGGCTGGGATATCAGCAGGAGGGAGAAAAATACAAGTGACCTGACTGATAATCATCTCCTAAAATCGTGGCACTTTTCCGAGAGGGACAGAAGTGCTGCAGGGCAAACTTTAAATATGCAGACGCAGACAGGCGAGGGAAAGAAAACGCAAACAGGAGTGAAGGAGGAGTAGGAGGAGAGAGCATGAGGTACTTTTAAAGAAAGTGCGGTCTTACCTGCTTTGAGGTTGTGGTTGGTGGGACGGAGAAGTGAGGAGAGTCAAAGGGTCCCGGGGCGGTGGGGGGGGAGGAGGAGGAGGGAGAGGGGTCTCGGTCCGGCTCAAAGCAGGGCTGGAGGGTGGTCCAGGAGAGGGGAGGAAGGAAGGAGTGACAGGGAGCAGGGAGACGGGGAGGCTAAAGGGGGGAGAAGAAACGCTGCTTGCCTCTCCCTCCCTTTCTCTCTCTCTCTCTCTTTATCTCCTCTCTCCTTCCAACATACACACAGTGACACGCGCGCTCGGAGGCAGACACCCAAAAACCCAGAACCACTCAGATAACAGGCAGAGACAGAGTCTTTCCATTTACACACTGTGCCACAGGGAGAGGATGGGGAGAGCGCCCCTCCCACTCTCCTCCGGGCGGCCAATGGGAGGCTGCAGAGGGGCGCCCAGGCAGCCAATGAGGGCGAGAGCAGCCGGTGCCTTGCCCCAGCCAATAAGTGCGATAGCTCATATCCAGTTGGAATAATTACAGTACAGAAGGAGTCATGGAGAGCTTCCCTTTCTGAAGGACAGACCAAACGCTGCACTCAAGCCAGCCAGTGTGATTTAGAGCTGCCACAGACATTAGAATGATTAGATTGTGGGCCGCTTAACCTGGCACAGTGTCACCGCACGCGTCTCTGCAGTCTCTGCAAAGGCTCGGCAGCCGGACACACAGAGCAAAAATTAGCCTCCGGGCGGCAAGAGATTGAGAATTAGTCACAATACAAAAGGCAGGGACACACAATGACTCATGCAGGCATGCTTTCATATCCACGGGGTCTCGCACACAAACGGGATCAATGATCAATTTCCCTGAGCCTCGCACAGCACATTTACAACTCCGGGTGGATAATGACAGCAAAGTGGGATTTTTTTTTTTTTTACCAGACGCTGTTGCTTGCACGTCTGTTAAGGAGCTTACTTTACTTTTTACAAGTCTTATTTTAAACCCCACCAACTCCCTAATTGATGGCTCTCGGCATGCATCCAGCTTAATAAATGATCAATGGTGAACTGTCAGGTCCGGAAATGAGGAGCACATCACGGGTCCACTCCTTAGCTCTGGTGAGGGAACGCATCAGTTCTAATGTTGGAAGAAAAACACGGCAAAGCAGCCGGTTTTCTGTCTGTCAGCACACGCAGAGAGAGAAGACGTGCTGAGAGCTGGATTTTTACTGGGGGGATGGTGGGAATTCTCTGGGGCCGCCAGCTGTTGGGGATGGATGTAAATGCAGATGTATATGCACGCACGCCGCAGTTCAGCTTGGGGTTTCCTTTGTAATGCCCGCACGTTAAACAATGGCTTCATCTCCCCCGTGAAGATGAGGAGTATTATCCATGTCTTCAGTAACCTCTGCTGTTTTGGGGTGGGGGTGGCGGGAGCAGGAACCCATCAGAGCGGGAGAAGTGACAGGAAGGAGCGGGGAGGAGTGCACCCTGGACAGGTTGACAGCGTGTCTCAGGCCACACACACACACAATATCCCACTCACGCTGCAGCCTTCAGTGCTCCTGACTCACTCAAGCTTTGGAGAGAAGTCACAATAATCACAATGACGGAGGCATCCAGCCAGGAAGAAACTCCTGTTGGAATGAATGACGTTGAGTCATCTGAAGTGGGTGGGGCTTCCGGAGATTTTCAGTTTTTACATGGAATTACTAGCTGCTAATTAGCGGAGGAGGATTTTAGTGTCAGCGATCATGTAGGCATGGCATACATAACATTAGAGGCTTTATCTGTCCGTTTAAATCAAAGTGACAGCACCCTTTGGCTTGTGAGCTGCTGTTTTGGAGCATCCACATCACAGTTTGGTTGTTCCCATGTTGGTCTTGGAGAAACCAGAGGAAACTATGTTTGGAGGAGAAAGTAGAGCTAAGAAGTGTGGCGTGAGGGCTGGTTTGGACCTGCTCTGAACTCTACCCTGATTGAATGGTACAGTCTGCCAATCACACTGTAGCTGCATCCCATAATACATAACCTGCTTTACGGTCTCAGTTTCAGAACATTTACTGAGGGGAATAAATCAGGTGAGAAGTTTTTCACTTTTATTTCTCATTCACTTCAGTGCATTCTGACTTCTTACAACCTGCGGAGCGCCCAGTTTATGATTATCATGAGAGAGAATGCAGGTTTAGGATTCTTTAGCATTAACTTCACCATTTCAGACAGAGTCTACATCTCTTAACATTTCTTAACAGTCTGTAGATTAAAAACTACTTTTTAATGAAACACATCTACAATAAGTGTGTGACACATTTTGTAGTTTTTTTTTTTTTTTTTTTTTTTTTTTTAGAAAATTCATTTGACTTTGAATTTGATCATGATGATTCCAGTTGTACAAATTGACCTTGTAGTGACCCCTTCACTTTTTGCAGACTTGATTCTTGTTGAAGATTTAATGTATGTAAATGAGATGCTGCTTACTTTCTGGCTGCATGTTATTTTCATAATTACGAAAAATCCTTTTTAAAAGAAACTTTAGACTTTTGGACTACAAAGTTCTACAACCCAATTTTGGCTTCAACTGTTTTTTTGTCTTTATGAATAAGAAATGATTATTAATGTGTCACTGTAGGTTTTGAAGTCTTAATTTCATTTACAAATGTCCTGAATATTTTGTCTGGCTGCCTGTGGACAGCAGCATTAGTTAGAGGATTGTTTTTTTAATGAGGCTAGAATCATTATAAAGCTATAAGCTGTTAGTGAGACTGAGGCAACACTGGACTCAACACCGCACCTGCAGCAGATACAGTTGTTATTGTTAACCACCCAGTCATACATTAATGGCCTCATGGGGCAAGTTCATTTCGAATTTGAAACTATTAGGTTAATCCAGTATCACCCTGGGTACATGGAATTTCATTGATTTATTATTTTATTAGAAAGTTAATAAATAATTGCAGGCTGCATGGTTCCCTCTGGTTTTCTGTCATTCTCTGACAGTGAAAAATTATCAACTTTAATTCTACATGACATTAAAGAGGTCTTAGATTGAATTTGTACACTGCTGTTGAAGCCCCGATTTTAGTGTGGAGCTGTAACAGTTCAGTTCTTTGTCAACTAAAGACTGTATTCTTGAAGAACTGCCTCATTGTGTCTGGAAAATGTCAGACGAATGTGAATAATATCACAATTTCCTAAATCTCCATGAACCCACATCAAATAGCGTGTTTGTTTTTTTTATACTGTGATGAAAATGATAATTGCCTTGTGAAAACTCTTTGGATAATTTATCAACTGCCTCGTTGTTGTGGTTCTAATTAACTGACTAATGTATTACACTAAACAATTAATCTGTAAAGCACTTTCTCTTTGTTGTTAAGACAGGAAGGTAAAATCCACAAATTTGAAAACTGTTACTGATACACAGAAGGAGCTATTAAGTATGGACCTATCTACCATGGAATACGTGCATGTGTAATGGTAACTGGACATAAAGGTGCAGAGAAATCGTCCCAATAATATTTAATGTCAACGTGATCTCTGTTCATGCTTCCTCCAGTGCATGGGTTTGCATTTAACATGGTGAATTAGCTTGTGATCTTATGCATCTCGATGTCTATGGGTGCATCCAATCAGCATGGAAACTGCAGCAGAGTGATCAATATCTATAAACAATAACAGGGCAGAAAGGTCACAGGCTACAAAGGCAACACTCTTCATCTACAGTGGCATCGTCATACAGAACAGGGATGGTGGGAGACCCATCTGCATGTGAGTGGGAGAGGAAGAGACATAAAAAATTCATTAGAAGATGGAAGGAGATGTCAAATCGAATATGTAGCCAGCTGCACTGATGGCCACGCCAAGTGAGCTGTGTGAGACTGGTGAGGTAGCTGTGAAGCAGCTCTGTGGACCTGACCTCGGTGAATTCTAAATGACAGCATCGCAGAGGAGACACAACAACAGCAGGGTGATTAATGTCAACAGATACTTATTTCATATGCTTTCTGTGCACCCTCTCATAAAAAAAAGATGATAAACGCTGGTTTGATTTGATTGGCTAACTGGTAAGCAGTAACAGTAAAAAAAACGCAAAGGATAAAAATGGATTTGCTACCTTTTAGCAAGAGAGAGGGAGTTCTTCCTCCTCAGGGAGTGACATTTTAATCCAGATAGAGCAATATGTATAAAATATGCACTGAGCCAAATGTGCAGTAGCAGCTAGTAATAGTTAAATTGCATCAATTACAGAAGGAGATGCGGTCAGAATAGAAAGATCTGAAAAGAAAAGCAAATAAACTGCAATAAGTTTAGCATATTTTGCCTGGGGACAGAGGAAGACAAAGGAAGTGGCTTCACCTGGACTTTTAAATGTACTGTTACATTCACAGTGTTAAGGTGGAAAAAAAAGACACATAGGCAACACACCTGTAGGAAAGGAGAGTATAATTTACAGTATGATGAAGTGATCAAAACCTATATTCATAATGCTGGGAATAGCCAATCTGGATAACATTCTGCTCATTAAATATTTAAAGGCAAGAGGGAAAAAATAGATTTGAATGCCAGAGGATTCACAGAGGCATTTAGCAGCGCTGGGGATTGTTGCTCATTATGTATCTAAATGTCAGTGAAATACAAAAGCCAAGCAAACCTTAGTACTTCAGTCACTAGACAAATGTTGCTTTAGGCCCTGTTAATTTGAGGGGGAAACATGTCGGTCTAGTAGAATGCAGAATGCCTCTGAATATGACGACACTTTAGCACATTCACTGACGGACACTTATCTTGCTGTAGAGAAGCTGACGTTGACATCACAGTAAAATACCCTCTTCTCTCATATAAAGCACATCAGAAGGTCACCGAGCAAAGAGCCTCTGAAACAACACCAGTGTTCCGATATTGTTCGCTTTAGGTTCATGTTACAGTGAGTCACCGCCGTTAAATAAACACAGTGCAGAGGTCTGATCAACTCTGGCTTTTTGCTCATTGTAATTAGGTGCCTCCAAATATCTGGCTGTCACCTTGTTGTATCATTACTGTCGCAGGATGATTTCACTGTACTTAGTTATTACTTAGCGCCCACTAAATATAGATTCCCCCAGGCAGCCAGTATGATAGCAGCAAAGCCAGCTGTGGGTTGTTCCATCCCAGCCGCCCCACACCCACTGAAACCTCCGTCAGTCAAGGAGACTTAAATGGGTAATGTGCCTCTCACTGAGTTATGCTTTTCCTGGAGATTTACTCAGCTGAGGACACTGAGGAATTGGACAGCAGTTATAAAGCCAGTTTATTTTCTTTCTAACTGGGACCACGACACTGAGCCCCCCCCCAGTCAATTAATATAAGCCTTGCAGCTCTGGTAAGGACACACAGTGGGCTGGCACACTTAAGAGGCAGATTTGATGAAATTGAGTGGGGAGAGACTGTATTTACTGATTATTTTTAGGGAATGCAGTTTTTTTTTTTTTCTTGCACATTATTATTGGGTGTGTGAATGGATAAATGTGGGTCTCTGTCCTATCAGCTCCACTCAGATGACATGCCACTGAAGATGATGCCTTCAGGCTCCAATTATCTCATACCAACTTTTACATGACTTTACTGAAGTGTCAAACTTGAAATAAGATGATCCCAGTCGAGTTTTTACAATGTTTACAATGTTTACAATGCCAGAAGAGGCTAGTTTCACCAAGCTATTTAGGGTTTAGTTGTATATTTACAAACATAAAACCTACACAATATGTGCAGCAGTGTTTCGCATGGCTGTAGTAGTACAACACATAATGAAATGTGAATAGTAAAAGATAGACTTCACTTTCATTATGGTGTCTATGTTGCTTTTTGGCTTGGCTCCTTTGTGTTTTATATATTCAGGAAGCATGTTCTTAATGATCCCTTTACAGTTGGAAAACATTCTTTTTCTACATCTTCTTATTTGTTTACCTGCTCGAGGCAATTTTTTTGTTGAAATGCAATGGAGAGGTTAGCAATTTTTGTGAGGGGGGCTCAAGCCCATCCTATCATTTAGTCCTCAAATCGTACAGAATTGTTTTCGCAAATCTGTTTTGTTTAGAGATGGGAAAAATGGTAAATGGCTCAAACGGGCTAGTAAAATCAAGCACAACCTGCATGCATCTCTTGTCTCTGATTAGTAAGTGGCCGAGCACTAAACGTGTTTCCCACTGTAGAGGCAGGGCAGATCACCCGCGGTGCAGCCGTGTGTTGTAACACTAATGACCAGGTCATGCTTCATTTTAGGACCCTGACATAATCTGTCAGATGTCACAAGACGATTTTATCAATGCCTCTTCTTACGTTCAAATTCTCATGGCTTGTCATGATGTGTATCATGATAAACTAGGGGCGCTAGGAGCTAGCGCTAGCTAGTCAACTGCAAAAAGTTACATTGTTGTCCAGCAGCAAGATATTCAGATATAAATGTCACTGTGTGAAGCTGTCTTAGGCCACGTTAGAAAGTCAAACGGAAGCGAATCGGTCCGGGTTACTGTACTGTTATTGCCGAAACTCAGGTGTTTTTTTCTCTGAAGGAAGAAGAGAAGAAAATGAAACATTACTTGAATGATTGTTATTAATGATGCTATGTGAGTATACCTTTCAATGTGTTACATGGTTAGGCCATATAGTGTCAGGTTTAATATTTAGGGATTGTGCAAAAATGGCACATTTGTTTTTGGATATGTTATTGTTTTATGCGGACTCTGGCTGACTGTCTACCTGCTGTGTTTTCAATCTCCATGGCTACGGGAGAGTAGAGATGATGGAGATATCAAATCAAATCAAATCAGATTTATTTGTATAGCGCCAAATCATAACAAAGTTACATCAAGGCACTTTACATATAGAGCAGGTCTAGACCAAACTCTTTATAAATTTATTTAAAGAGACCCAACAGATCCCCCGATGAGCAAGCACTTGGCAACAGTGGCAAGGAAAAACTTCCTTTAAGAGGCAGAAACCTCGAGCAGAACCAGGGTTAGGGTTAGGGTTAGGGTTGTTGCATGAAGTTCATGGAGTTGAGCTGTAATACAGAATTCATGCTATATGGGACCAGCAGGTGTTGCAGGAACATGGGATGGAGATGAGTCACCACCTGCAGGATGAGGGCAGGTAGAGAGAGGAGAGGAACTGGGAGAGACAGAGACTTTGGCAGAACATGATTAGTAAATGCAGTATAAATGCTTAGAACTGCATTGCAACTGCAATATCCAACCTGATACTATAGGGTCGAACCAGATAACACATTGAAAGGTACAGTCACATAACGACATTAATAACAGTTTAATAGAAAAGAGGTTTCTCTATCTTCTTCTTTTATCTGCTGTAGGATACAATCTTAAACACTATATATATAATTTTATGAAAACTTTTAGCCTTTTCTATGAAATTTAAAAACTGGATCAAATTCAGTCGCTTCATAATTCCTTGTCAAGAATGGATGTCAGCTGCTTCCTGGGGGCTGAGCCCCCCCTCCCAAAGGTCAGAATCGCCCTGTTGGAACATACATTAGATTATCAGAAACAGTGACGCTTGTGTCTGTCCATGCTAGCTGTATTAACTCCAGGGATATAAGTGTCAGTCAATAGGTCCATCATTTGGATACTGAACATCCCATTAATAACTGGATGGACTGCAAGATTGTTTCCAGAATTGTAGGAAGTCTCCAGAATATGAATCCTAATGACTAGTGACTTCCTGAGCTTTTCTCTAGCATCACCATAAAGTTCACATTAATGGCTTTAAGACATTCACTTCATTCAGTTCGTCCAGTCCTGTATTTGGGATTTTGAGCAGATTCAGTTTTCATCGGCCTCAGATGTAGTGAGTCACCATGCTGTCGTTTATAACACAGGATCGTCCCTTTGTGATGCAGCTCTCATGTCTATTAGCATTTTTTTCTACCTGAATCTCAAACAGAGCAGTAAAAGTGCGCCGCCTGAACAACAGTAGGCAACTGAGCGGTCCTGCAGCAGCAACAAACTCAAACATTACCAATGTCCTAACATGTCATCAGACCTGGCTGACACATTCCTGCTTCACATTTAGTGAAGTTTAGTTCATTTCAGTGCAAAATATGTAGAGTCTTCATCAACCAGCAACGGCAGCAGCTCACCTTGGAGACAGTGCTGAAGCCGCTCATCCATTTCTCTTTTCTAACGAAGCGCATAAAGGTTTGCAGATCAAAATAAACAAAGGAGGGTTTTCAAGTTTGTTTACATATTTTCATGTGAGGTCCACAGCAGATGGCAGACTTGATCCAACCCTAACTGACTGGACACACTTTTTAACCTCCACAGCCTGGTTAAATAAAACTGAAAACTGAAGTTCCCGCCACACGGCCTTGACTGTTCATGTGTAGTGGTTTCACCAGTAGAGGAACCAGTTGACCCTTTCTCTGTCTGGAGACAACACAAAGAGAAATCTGATGGGATAATTCCATTTTTACAGTGTGGTTTAGAAGCCCTTTCATGTCTGGGACAAATTTTTTAGATTGATGCTAAAATGAGCATAAATGAAAGAGTTGAGCTGAGAGTCCATGCCCATTCATTTTCCAAAGGAGGTGAGTTGGTGCTTTTGATAAATATTTTCAAATGTTGAAGGAACAGAAAACACTGAAAAAAAAGAAAAAAAACTAACATATATAATAGTTAATACTGCACTATTACATTTAGATTTTTCTATTTAATTTTATTGTAAATTATTATTATTCATCTTGTACTTAACATATTTCATATTTTATTACATTTTTACATTTATCTGTATTATAACTATTAAATCTGTGCATACTTTGGAGCACGCATGTCAAACCAAGTTTCTGCTGGAGAAAGTATAATGCTGATAATTCTGAAGACAGCTTACTCAGCAGTATCTTCTGGGAAGTGTGAGTGATTATGTGTTATTTATTTGTTTGTTTTTTTACGTGTACCGCCTGTTGCATTTAAACTTGCAGACACTTGATACTCGGCCCCTTGACTGCTGCTCTCTACACTTTGACTTCAGGACAACTTTTTTAATATGAAAATATTTTTGTTGCTTGAAACTCCATCTACTCACACATGTTTCTGGGTTATTCTGACATTACATATTCAGTGTTTGCCTTACCTTTACCTCTATTTTTGTCATTTGGTTGTGCTAGAATAACAGAACAGGAATACTGTGCTGGGTAACTCTTATAACTTATTTGTGCAATGTTTACATCCTCCGTCCCATGGTGAATGTGCTATAAATGTACAGATAAAACAACTTATTTACTTTTTTAACATCCAGCTGCCTTCATTTCTTCAATTGAAAATGCAATAACATTGTAACAGAATCCATCCATCATCCATCCAAGGTCGCGGGGTTGTAACAGAATTATATGATGGAATTTAAAAGTCGTGTTGACAGACTACTTTGCTATTTTACACACAAGATTAAGTAAATACAGCCAAATATTAAACCCTATTTTATATGAACTGGACACATCTATGCCAAGGTCTTACAATATTTTCATGCAGGTGGGAGTAATCCTCTTTGCTGCCACATGTTCTGCAGGTATAACATCCACAAACACACACACACACACACACAACCAGAAGGTCCAGGAAGGCAAAATATTATCCTGCACGAAACAATATTTAAACTGTGCAAAACACTCAAAAAAAAAAACAAAACGTTATTTAGTCCACTCAAAGGGAGTTAGGATGGGGGCTTATTTCAAATTTTTATTTCAGGTGGCTTTAAATGATGAGCATATACTGAATTATCATTAAATCTGCAGCTCCTCTTGACAGCCCACACCTTAACTGTCTTGGTTCAGTCTGGCTGCTCCCGCAGTAAAATACAAATTATAATGGTCAAAGTTGGCAAAGAAAAAGTAAAAGCTCCAAAAATCCACCGTGCTCTACCTGCTGAGCAGCAAACAGCAAACACACAAACACAGTGGGGCATTTAGCACTTGACGGATAACGGATCTCCATTTTTCACACAAACGCATCTCCAGATGAATGATGATGTTGCTCATCATTTATTGGCATTATTGAAAATGGAGTAAGAATGAGTGAAAGAACCAGGGACCTGGACTTCTAGGGAAAAATGCCACGATTGAACCTCAACCTACCAAGGGCAAGGAAAAGTCACTCAGCGGTTTTGCCTTGGTAGTTAGAGCCAGGAAAATCCCTGGAAGTGGCCTATAACATTAAATGGAAATTTGAGAATACTCTTCTACAGAGATGGGTGGGCAAGTCTGCACACTGTGGACAAGAGCCTGTCTGAATACTGAAAAATATCTCTCACTGAAAAGATGTAATCTGTCCCAAAATGTCAAAGAAAGTGAATGGCTGACCTCACCTGAGCACTTGAAACACATCAGTGTCAAAAACTACATTGTGTCAGGCTGGTGAAGTATGCCATTCTGCTGAATGCCCTAATTCAGCCTGTTATTTCATCATCATGCGTTACTTCACCGGTAGTGTGTCAGCCTGCCAGCACTATCTGCAGTTAAATGAATGTTTTGAGCTTCATATAGAAAGATAAGCTACCGCCACCATGATGACCCACAGGTAAGAACGTTGAAGAGCCTCTCTGATGGTGGTCATATAATTTTAGAGTATAACTACCAAATTAGGCCAGCTCTGAATTATTCAAATTAATCTTCTTAATCAAGTATTATCTTGAAAACGCCTCCTAACTTTAAAGAAGAGATTTAAAAGGATTCCATAAGCCATCGCCAATGACTGGTGACCTAATTCAGTTCCCTTTAAAATCCACATTACTTGTAGACCCTCTGTCCAAGTATTTATGATTGCCTGGTAATATCATTTAGAAAAATGTCAGTGTTGACGTGTTCAGGCATGTTCGTACCACTGCCCTAATTACTGAAAGAGCACTCCACTGATTCAGCGGCGCTGTCAGTGCCACCACACTGAAAGAAAACCATCAAAATTGATCAAGCACAGACAAGCTTTTTCATTACACACTTTTTTTCTTGCCTGGGAGAACCTGGTACCTTCACTACCCACAATGCAACTCAAAACCGTGACTGATTGATCACAGATTCAGGTGTGCTATACTATCGGCTCAGGGATCCTGGGAGATACAGAGGTCTAGTTCACTCACTTCTCTCTAATGCCACAATCCTGATTTAAAAAAAATAAAATAAATACAATTCAAACATGGTTTCCACAGACTGAGTGAAAAGAGTGGAGCCAGCAGTTGAAAGGTCAGAAACTGTAGCTCCTGAGATGGGCGCTTAAGGCTGGTTTCTACAGTGAGCTGTCTGGGAATTAAGTGGAGTCAGGCACTGCCAAGATTGTGACAGCAGAGCAGCCCACTCTGAGCATCAGTACTGCTTGCCAGACACCTATGGATGACATCATAGACTTAATCTCCTTGTTTACAATCCAACTACCTTTCTTGCAATAACTTGCAACAATGGACTTAGATTGAATACATCCATGAAAATGGTGTCCATTATAGTATGGGGTCACCCAGTTAACTTGCATGAGGTGCTAAGTTCAAGTTATGACAGCTAGATATGAGCAGTTTTAACATGTTGATTGATTTGAATCTAACTGGCGACTGTGAGAATCAGGACATGATGTATGATGGAGTAGTAGGTGGACAAACTGATTTGTGGTGGATTCAACATAGGAGCATCCCTCTGAGCAGGACATAAAACTGCTGGTCAGGGCTGCTGAGAGAAATGCACCAAGGTCATGGCGCACCATCAGGAGATGGATCCATGTGGTTCAGTGAGTAAAGTAATTCACTGCAGTGTACAGGCCGACGCACAGTCCATCACATTACTGCTGTGGTTGAAAAAGACTTTAATTCAGTGCCTGGGAGAAACAGTACAGCACATTTTGTTATAAAAGTGGATTTCCACAGGTTCAGTCAAGACATCAGCAGCACTAAGGCCAGGTTAGTCTCTGAAATTCAATGCAAGGCTACTGGGGAAAAAAAAAAGTCCCTAATACCCACGACAGCAATGAATCCAACAAAGATTAGCTGCAAGCTAATCACAACCAGCTTCCTCAGTGGTTTTCTTATTTTTTCTGAAGTGGTAAAAGAAAAAAAAAATAATCACTTTAGATTTAAGAGGCTCATCTTTCCCTCTGGATATGAGCTCATTCATTACAACTTCTGTGTCCAACCAGATCTCAAGTAAAGCAAAAGCATCTGAGGGAGTGAGAACCACCATAACATTTATAGATGTGTAAAATAATGTGTAGACTACACAAGCTTATTGTGTAAAGCAGCCCAGGATGAGTAATAAGGCACAGTTTCAGATCAGACGCTCTCTTGAAAAAGAATCAAATGTTATGTGCTGTGTAGAGTATAAATGAGGGTAATAGCATTTTTCAAAAGGTATCCTAATCATATTTTTGTCCTTACATAACTTCATTTAAAAATAAATAACTATTATCTTCTTTAAATTTAAAATAGTCCTTAAAAGTTTGCTGTATCCCATCATAACCCCACAATTCTAAAATGAAATTGTAAAAAAAAATGTGGAAATGATCCATACTTAAATTTCAAAAAACAACAGGATGGATATGGCATTTTAAAAACTGTTCATAAAGGTAAAACATTGATATTGCAAAAAAAAAAAAAAAAAAAAAAAAACAACAACTGAAAAACAAAACTGAAAAGACACAAACAACAAACATATAATACACAGACTTAAAAAATGGATACAATTTGAGAAGGCATTCAGCTTCTCTGTTGTTGTTCCACCCCTTGGAAAAAAAAAATATGTGCCAATGCCCCCAAGAAAAAGGACCAACATCCCTCTGTTCGACCCATCTCTTTGGCGTTTATGGAGGGGAGGAGTAGACAATGCAAAGCGTCTCTGCCAGGTAAAGAGCCACAGGGCCAGTTCACTGGATGCCGCATGTTCACAAGATGTGTTACCAGGGAATTTTCTGCTTGGACACAAAAACTGTGTTTAACTGGGGCTCAGAAAAAAAAAAAAAAAAAAAAGAGAAAAGAAAGGACAATGGACGGGAATTATTTTTTGGAGTGTGATATGAGGGCGTTTTCGATGCAGAGGACGATGTAGGAGCCAGAGCAGCTGCTGGATGTTTGCTGCAGGAGCTGGCCGCTCTGTAGCGATGATGCCAGACCAGTCACAGCGCGGTCGCCTGCTCGCCACGTCTCACAGTAGTGGTCTGTTTGCCGGTGGCCTTCGTTGTTTGATCCATGCCAGACCATTTTCTCTGGCCTGTGGTAAAACAAAAAGACGAGCACCTAGATCAGATCTACGCTCATCAAGATACACACAAATTCGTACAGATTTACAAAGGGAACTCAAGCTACCACGCCAGCGGCTACATGTTACCGCGCCGGATTCTAGCACACACAAAGACTCACCATGCACTGTCCCTGAGGATATCTCTACCATCAAAAGAGTAGATCGGTACATTCTCCCTCATTTTGTTTGCATTGTCTCCAAACAGAGACTCCCAGCTGCTGAACAACACTTGGTCCTAAAAGGAAGAGCATATCATGTTGAATTTTTCTTTCATCTTACTTTCATCAAACATCATCATCAAACATCATCATCAAACAAGCAAAGACACAGACGATGAAGTGAAGTGAAAACACGAAAAGCAACAACCATTAACAGAATCCAAATAAATGTATTCATTAGGATTAACTACATATGTAAAAAGCTACAGCTGGACTTCACTTTGCACAGCCATGCAAGCCACTTTGTGTGGGAGTAGCACCTCACCTTGAGGTTCAAGATGGGGAAGCTGTCCCTGTCCGACCTGCGGACGATGGTGTAGAGATCTTGAAGCTTGGAGGACAGGAAAGCTCTAAAGGTTCCCTTCAGGCCCACAGCTCGAGCCTGCTGGAAGCACAGGAAGTCTGCCCCGCGAATACCTCGCATGTTTCCAGTGTGAGGCGCGTTCAAGGCGATGAGATGGAGCTGTTGGAAATGATTTTATGTTAGAACAGCAGCCTTTCTTTGACCTGCCTTCTTTTTTACATTACACACAAATACACACGTCACAGAAATATGTCTGATTAAAAGAGAATATTAGACTTAAATATTCAGCTCCAGGAAAACCTGAATAAGGATTAAGACAACATGAGCTGAGACTCTTCATCGCTGTGTGCCATCATTTTACTCCACTTTTACAGTTATTCCCAAAATAACTCAACACATCTGCTTCCCCTTGATAATGTTGCTAAAAAGATGGATGCAGTGTGAAAACTCTAAGTGGGATTTTACTGTTTTTGACTTTTTTAAAGAAACAACTGTCCAAGTCAATAATAGTTTTCCTGTCTAATAGATGGACATACCAAATTGTCAACTTCGTCGCCATCAATGTTCTGAAGGGTACTGCATTGTATGCAATATATATATATATATATATATATACAGTACAGACCAAAGGTTTGGACACACCTTCTGATTCAAATGAAGAGGAATGGGAATATATATATATACACACACGAGGCTAAGTCTCCGGCTAGGTCTCCTGCAATTAAGTGTAATATGAGTAATTCATGTTTATATTCAAATATAGTTCAGCTGGACTCACTCCTGATGCTGATGTGCCCACATGGACCCCAGGCCCAGGCTGTGGAACAGGAGGAATGGGTCGTCTTTGAGGGGTGACAGGGTATTGGTCAGTGTGATGGGTGACTAATCTTCCATCTGTATGGCCTGTGTGTCTTGGGTCTGGGAACCTGGGATCGTACTGTGGGGGGTATCTGGGGTCCACAGGCGGCTGTGGTGGAGGCTCAATGGGACGGATTGCAGAACCACCTTGGGAGTAATGGCCAGCTCCGTTGTTGAGGGACTGGTCCTGGGACTGGGGGTAGATGACCACGGGTGGAGGCTGGACCTCAGCAACCTCGTTCTCCTGGAGATGAAAAACAAAGATTCATCAATTCTTAAGCAGTCGGAAAATGTCAAAGGTCAAAACATGTTGCTATGTGTTGATATGATATTGTTGAGTTTATCTTACCAGCTCTCCGAAGAAGGGCCTGTACTCTCCAAGCTGAGAGGGAAAACACAAGGCAGAAAAACACTCACATCTCAGCTCACACTCGGTTCATCTCCTAATCTGATTATATGTGTATATCAACATTCGATCCACTCCCCTAACCCATACATAACTTCAGCAAAGCTTTTGACACGTTTTACCCATTGAACACACTTACGAAGAGTAACATTAAAAAGCTTTCGAGGCTCCAGACGTAAGAGCTGATGGCATTTTAGACAAAATTTATGAAGCTGTATAACCCAAACGCTACTTAGAACGGTACATTTCAAATGTGTAAAACTGTCAGAGCTCTATGTTGTGGTCTAGTCTCATGGCAGATTGCCGTACCATGACTTGGCGCAGTCCATCACGAACTCTTAAGTAGAGGTCTGCCTTGTCAATGATGTAGATGAGACTGCCCTCTGCCTGGCGTCTGGCAGAAGCAATCATTGTATCGTACGACCTCAACACTGTGACCTGTGGAAAACAAATACTCATGATGTTTAGTGATATTTAATCAAGATGAATAATTAAGAAATGAGTGTCATATTCTCAGTTCGCAAGAGTTATGTGATGGGAACCTATTAGAAGTGTCTGCTGCCTGCTCTCAAGTCGGTAAGATGAGTGTTGAAATCTAGCTGGTGTACTTACACCAGAGGAGAGACCAGGAATTCCAGGTGGGCCAGGAGGTCCAGGAGGTCCAGGGACACTGACAGCTTTACATTAAGAGAAAGGTCTGTTAATAATTTGACTTGGGTGAAGCTCCAGTCAACTCAGCGGAGTAAATAGAGTGATTCAAGGTCACCTCCGAAGCAGCTATAGGACGGAGCATTTATCCTGCAACATCTACAAAGTGTAATGTAGATACGTAAGTAGAGGTTTGTGCAGACTTACGCTGATTGGGCCTATATGCTCCAGGAAGTGAGCCGGGAGGTCCTGGAGGCCCAGGTGGCCCTGGAGGGCCTGGACGTCCATCATAACCAATGCCTGGTGGTCCCTGTGGCCCCTGAGGTCCAGCAGGGCCGATTATGGAATCCCCCTTTGGACCCTGCCATAAAGTGGAAAATTCTACATGACTGAAACCTTACAAACGCATACATTTTGACAAACAGCGTTCATGTGCTGTGGGGTTTTATTGTATGTCGTTCACTTACACGTAAACCAAAAATCCTGCGCAGCTCGACAAGATGTGGTTTAATGTGGGTCTATTTGTAGCAGACATTCTACTCTCAGAACTCACCGGTAGACCTGGTTTTCCAGGAGGCCCTTGTGGGCCTTCAACTCCTCCAAAACGTGGGTCATAATATCCACCACCGGGCTCTCCCTTCTCTCCTTTCACACCCGAGTCTCCTCTCTCTCCCTTCAGTTCATTCTGTCAGATGCAGTTGAAAATAATGATTTTTCCCCCCAGTATGTCTAGGTATTATTTAAATTGCTGGTGTAGGAACAAGCTAATTTACCTTGAAAGTGTAAATGTCAAAATTAGAGCCTGTCCCTGGAAAAAACACACACAAGTAAATTTAGTATTTAAGTTCACTTCAGCGCAGTCCTGCTGTGCAGTGGATGTGTATGCCACGATATTTCATGGCATGTCCAGAACTTGCCTGGAACTCCAGGAAACCCTCGCTCACCACGCTCTCCTTTCTCCCCTTTAATTACTGAAACAAAGCACAAGATTCAATGCTGAGTTCGACAAAGCACCGAACAACTACATGTGACATTGTCCCTGCAAATCTGTGAGACCGCGATTCACTGATCCCAGTACCAGCTATATTTTATTAGTTAATTCTCCAGATATGGTAAGACTCGACAGCTTAATATCTTGACACTTCATCCCCTCCAGGCCGAGGCAGCTGGATCAGACTGAAATTAAGATTGAATTGTTTATCTCTGCAGACACTTTAAACCTTTTCTAAATCTCTCTTCTCTCACTGCCACGTTGACTCAACTTCTCTATTCAAAGACATCTCTGTCTTATACTCTTTTGAATTTGGGGATAAACCAACAAACGGTGTGTGTTCGGAGGTCATACCTGGGTAATTCCTTGAAGTTTCATCATAGCGCTAAGATGAGAAAGAAAAATGTTCAGTGACACCAGAAAAATAGAGCAAAAGATCTTTTCACAGGTTAAGCTAAGCTCTGTAATAAGGCAGAGATTCTGAAATGTTTTCACACCATGGACTTGACGCCCATCTGATAAGAATTTGTTCCATGGTGTGCAATTATATTTGCTTTTGGGTACTTACATTGAAGCGATCTAAAGGAATGGCTGGCCCAGGGGGTCCAGGTGGCCCGGGTGGTCCTGGTGGACCAGGGACTCCCTGGTGAAAGCAAATTTTAGATTGTCACATTTTGGCGTGCGATACTAAAATACTGAGACTACTACTGATAAATGGTATATTCACCCAGATACATTTTAGTGCCTCCCAACTGTTTTCCCTTTAGAGCTCAGATCTCAGTGAGGCCTTTCTACTTTTAAGAGGATTAATTAAAAACACAGTAATCAGCTAACTACCCAGGCAAGGCTTTCTACTTTTCACTCTTATGACACCTTTTTAGTGACATCTGAGGCTGTAGCTTCATTACATTGTGAGATTGCCTAGCGTGTGGACAAGATGATGCCAAACTATCTTTACTTCTGCCAATGCCAAGTCAACCTAGTTAAGTTCCTTGTGATAATATTAATACTTACTGGGTAGCCATAGCCAGCACCACCTCCTGGCTCTCCTTTCTCACCCTTGTAGCCGTTTACACCAGGGCGGCCCTGTGAGGAGAAACATAGATATCACATTACCTAATCTGTTTCAGAATTAATTGTAAATTGATACAATTTTCATTTTGCAGATGTTCACAGAAACTTTTAATTACTAGTTTTACTAGTGCATTTAGCGGTATCAGGCTTTCATCACCACCTACATACATGTTTTTATTGCATCTTCTCTCCTCCTGCTCTTATTCTCTCTCCATCCCCTTTACTCTATGTGTGAAGTGCCTTATGATCTTGCGCAATACAAATAATTTTGATGTTTTATTTCTTTTTCAAATGCATCTTGGTAAATTCCAAGCAGGCTTTAATAGGCTTTTTGACTCTTCTGTGGCTTTTGTCTATCCATTCTAACACAAAGATCTAATAATGAGATGGTTGTCTTTCTATCAGATTCTTCCATCACTCCTGAGGATTTCTGAAGCTCTATGGAGTGACTGTTGTGTTCTTGATTGCCTTTCTTATAAAAGTCTCTTCATGCCTGGATATCCAGTTTGGACAGGCAGCCAAGGAGGAGATCTGGTTTTGAACTTCTACCATTTCACAGTTATTATTGGTTTATACACTCACAGAGATCTATATGTACCCCAGTTTTAGCAACAGAGGTCCACAGAGAGTTTTTGGGACCTAATAATTTTTGTCCTGACACTTTGAAATATGGACCCTTACAGTGAATTCAAGCCACCTCATTTGTCTCCATGGGGTGCTTAAAAAAGCTACACATGCACATCTGTGTATGATCAGGTCAGCTTGCCACAAGTGGAAAAAGCGTTCATATTGTTGTTATTGTTACTGACCTTAAATGTATGGGTAAAGCGGAAATTGTATAGCAATGGTAACACAAAGTGTTTAAAAAGTATAATCTCAATAGTCTGAATAAGTCTGAATAGAACTCACTATAATATAACAACGGAATATTAATATCTATCTGTATAAAAGATTACCATCATATGGCACAAAAAAAACTTACAGGTCGTCCAGGCATTCCAATTTCACCCTTTAATCCAGGAGGCCCGTAATGACCCTACAGCAATAAACAAAATGGAAGACAATTTGAACTGACTGTAAAATGAAGTGGGATTATATATTTTATTTAAAACTGAAATTAACTTGAGTATCTTAAACACGTACAGAGGGTCCAACAGGTCCAGCAGGGCCTCTGTCTCCCTATAATTATTATTAAAGAAACATTTGTTTTAAGAGTGAACGCACAACTGTAATTCTGCAGAAAACAGGCTAATGAACAATAGTAGATCAGGAAACTAAATGAGACATTCAGAGGAAATTTATCTGCATGTAAACCTTGATTTATTTATTTTTGCGTGTGACAACAGCAGACGGGCAGATAAGAAGAGAGGCTCACCTTCAGACCTGTTAGCCCTTCCAAAGACAACGGATTTCCATCAGCTCCAATAACTAAGCCTGGCTCGCCTTTCTCACCCTGAACACAGAAGAGCGGGACATGACAACAAAGACTCAGTTACAATTATGTCATTATGACAAAAACATTGGCCAAATTCATTGTCGAACAAATAAATAACCAAGGCTTGACCTTTGTTCCGTAGCCAGGAGGCCCAGGGTCTCCTCTGTCACCCTTTGGTCCCATAGGACCCTGTAGCCACGAACAAAATAAATATGACATTAACAAACAAATAACTTGACAATCATTTGGCAGCGGGACAATTTTTGTTCATTTAGATGAATTCAAGCCAACGTGATGATCTAAGTGTTGATACAGAGCAGCTCCTTGGTTGCTGACAGGGCCAGATTTTCGAGAGTGGATTAGATGCTGGGAGTTATGTGAGATGTAGTCAGTGCCAAAATGGTACAACTGTACTGAAGAAGCACTCAATAGCTGCTTCTGGATGCCAAACTGTACTGTAACATTGTCTGGAAGCACCGTGGTTATATGAAAGAAATGAGAATAAAAATATCACCACAGGCACCACAGTACATCACGTTAAGTGCTCTAACCTGCTTACCTGCCTACATTTACATAAAAGGAACCAAATTTAACAAGAAAGCTGGTTTTATTAACAAGTGTTGCCTGTGCAGCCAAAGCCTGACACAGCTCCGTCACACAGAGCAGCGTTGTTTTGTTTTGTTCGCTCTTCACTCCCATTTGAGTTTGTCATTTTCACATTCGGGGGAAAAGCTTTGAGGAGAGGCGGCAACGCAAGCAAGATGCAATCAGAAAATAGATGCAGCAGTAGAATGAAAAATGATGTTTAAGAGGAGGAGCAAAACACAGCTAGAAAAACGGGTCTGTGATTTTTTATTATCACTTGCTGAGATCAGATTTCAATAATGTATGTAGGTACACTTCATATTTATGCCTATAATAGGAGTGAGGTATAAATGATTTAACACAAGCTGACTTACTGGGAATCCAGCTTGACCAGGTAAACCAGGTCCACCCTGTACAGGAAAATAAAACGTTTTACATTCTGCTTCATTTGATTGACAAGAAAACACAACTGTAAGAAAATGCAAACCACTTCTGCGCTGTACTCATTTTCATTGTATGACCAGTTTTTCATCAATATGAACAAACTTTATACAGCTGCAAGGTGTTAACATTAACATTTTATGGGTTATGTTTTACAAAGTAGGAGGAGGTATGAAAAGATATGCTACAATCCTATGATCTGAGAAAGTTTGGCCTTTTTTAAAATCAAATAATGGAAACAGATCAAAAAAACAAAGATGGGTTTTTATTTTGTGTTCCAAATCTTGGTCTACGATGTTTATCGTTTTATATGTTAGCTAACTCAACAAAGACGATTGCAGTGAGTGTTCTAAGTGCTCTCTTACTTCAATGCAAAACTTAAACTCACAGCCAAGAAAACTACATTCAATTTGCACCAGAGATGCTCCGTTTCACATCTGAATACATACCCTAGGCCCGACATTTCCAATGACTCCGTCTAACTGTGGGGATAAAAACAGAATAAATGCCATTATGAAGGGAAACAACCTATTTGTCTGTATTCTGATTAAACTGAGAGATGTTTTTGATTTCAGTCTGGAAGAAGCTGTCTAATACAAAGCCTTTATTCTGAATGCTTCTTCTTTGCACATCTGCCACATTTGATTCTTACGTTGCCAGTTGGGGAGTAAATGATTTGTCCTGGGGGTCCAGGTGGGCCAGGTGGGCCTGGGAGTCCATTTCCATCACGACCAGGATCACCCTAAAACCACAAAACACACACAAAACAATCACTATATAAATACATTTTGCACCAAGAAGGACAACCAAAAAAAATTCTCATCAAATGCTCAAAACAGCACAGTTTTGTTTCAATAATTTAGTGAACCAGATATGGATCAGCATCTTTTAAGAGAACTAGGGATAAAAATTACTTACCCTCTCTCCTTTGTCACCTCTGTCCCCCTTTGGACCCTTTCAAATTAGAGAGGGAAGAAAAACAGACTTTAACAATAAATCAAAAGAATTGAAACCTTTTCTTGTGCAAAATTCACTTTTCATTGACTTTTTAAGTGTTTCTAAATATAAAACGTGGGGGAATATGTAAACATTAGATGTTAAGTGATTGATCCAAATGTGATTACAACACATTTACAACAAAAAATTAGATACCTACATTATTTTTAATAGAGCTGTGCTTAATAACACTTAGGACCTCATGATGGATAATCATGGTAAATCAAGAATCCTCTGCTATGCCACACAGATTTTAAAGGCGGTTTTCCCAGGCTGATCTTGGAAAACAGCTGACATTTCCACAGCACATTGTAAAAAAAACTTCACTCTGTCCAGACATGATCATTTCCTAAGAGGCCCAAAAACACCTGAAGGGTGCACTGAAGGAGCCAAAGAGAGGAAACATGCCAAGTACCGGGAACTAGTGGGGGAGTGCAGGGGCAGAGACTGGAAAACATTCTACAAGCCCATAGAAGTTGGCTGTAGAGGATATGCTGGACATTCTTCCTACAAGGTCCTCACTCGGTTGGGCGTCACAGCAGCAGCCAAGAAGAGGACCATTCAGTCTGCCAGTGAGGCCGCAGAAAGAAACACTAGGTGGCTTTGGCTAAAGAGGGCTGATCAGTGGGTAGCTGCTGGGACACAAGCCTGGGCCTGATCAACCCTGGATGGGTCACCTGGTCAAAGGTGTATGTTGTGAGACATGGAGCACCTTATGACCCCAGGTCACAACACTGATGATGTGTCCCAGAGTATCCTGGAGATTTTTCTTGAATACTTAACATACCAACAGCTATGAGCCATCTAGTGACCCATGTGGTTTTTTTCTTTTGTTTTTTTTTTTTTTTTACCTGAGGTCCAGGGAAGCCATCCAACCCAGGTCGGCCGTCTGTTCCTACTTGTCCTTCACTGCCCTTCTGACCTGGTGTGCCAGGAAAGCCTGGATTACCCTGCAGAGGTACATTCAAATTTAGTATCGGTGAAAAAATACAGCAACCACAGCAACAAGACAAAATAGTTATGTTCCATCAGCATTTACAGTGCTCCCCAAATACTAACTTCAATTGCCAATTTAAAGAAGCAACTATGACTGCAAGGACATGGTGTAACAACCAGCAGCCAGTTCCTCCAAGCAGTGTTTTTAATATTAACAATGAACTTAATTAATAGTTGTAATATGAACCATTTTTCTTGAAGTCTGCTGCCCCTCTCTCTGTTACTTTGTACTCGATGCTCTGCAGGGCACATGGTCCCTACATGGATAAAGTTAAACAACAGTCTATGCTGCCTCGCTTTACTGTGCAGGCACACACAAATGTGCACAAACTAACCGAGGGATTGCTATGTTTCTGTGAGTTTGTGTTTCTGACCCATAATGGTAAAAACTCACATAGTACTGCTTTTATCAGGAATATTTTCATATACCCTACTTGAGACAATCAATCAATAAATAAAAATAAATAATCTTTTTCTTGTGTCTGTACATTTCGTATTAATCTTCATACATTTTCATCCATTTTATTAGTTCTTCAGCATTGCAGGACCTTGCATAAACTGTGGTCTGACTTATTTCTGACTACATGGGCAAAGTAAGTCTTTTATTTTATTTTCAAAGAAGACAGCCAATGTGAGTGTGAGAGTAGATGAGTAAAGCACTTCTTACAGATTAATACAAACTTACTGGAAGTCCAGGCGGACCAGGAGGACCCTGAAAATACACAACAGTCATTTTGGTTGTTTAACAACTCGTGCACATCTTCCCCATCTATCCCATCCCCCAACTGGAAACAGAAACTGAGCATTGTGATAAAGAGAGAGCTACATTAAACATTTTACTATACTGAGTAATCAGATCATTGGGTGTGAGAGCCAGGAAAAAAAAAAAAAAAAAACTTTCACGATTAAAGTCAAAACTAAGAAAATTATTATTCAAGTGGACCTGTTTCCTTTTCAACTTGCTTTACATGTGGTCAACTGAATGACCAATCGGATTAATCAGTTTATAAAAATGGCAGAGACTGCTGACTTTCATTTAAGAGATAAATTGTCCTGCTTTTTGAATTTCGTTTTGGCTGTGGTGATGAGCTTCTGTCTGAGCTTCATAACTTTTGATGCTGCTACTATAACTGTACCATTACTATAAATAATTGAAATTGAAATACAAGAGCAAAATGCGGCCCATTCATCTTATTTTCAGACAGTTTGGCTCCTTTAATACTGTTGATCAGATCACTCTGACTGAAAATGTATATTCGAAGACCTTCGGTATCACTCATTTCAAAGTATCGATGTAATGTTGAGAGACTATATAATCTTCCACAGAACTGACCTGTCTTCCCTCTGGTCCTCTGATGCCAGGGAGTCCATTTGTGAAACTTCCACCAGAGCCCTCCATGTCGTCCTTCAAATATCAACAAAGATTTTATGAGAAACCTTTATTTAAAATTGATTTCTTGTGAACGTAAATATTTTTAACCAAGTCATTTTTGCAGCTTTTACTGCTCTTCGTGTGACAGACACAGAGGTTACAGGGAGTGGCTGGGAAAAACAGCAAATGAGGGAAAACTGCTAAAAATATGAAACACAAGTGACATTTTGCCTGCTCTCTTAATAATAGAGCGTGATCTGTAGAGCTACAGCAATGTGGATACTTTATCCTGCTAAAATATCCCAGTCAACACAGTCACATAGCCCAAATACAACTTACAAATAGATTTAAAATGTCTTCATGAAGAAAAACTGGAACGAAAACTTACAAATCCAACACGATAGCTTGGTCCAGGAGGCCCAGGTGGCCCAGGTGGCCCAACTGGTCCAATTGGCCCAGGAAGACCAGCAAGTCCAGGCTCTCCTGCAGGTCCTGGTAAGCCTGGGTCTCCTCGAGCTCCCTGCAAGATAACATGACAGAAATTTAATGAGAATAAATGAGTAATAAAATAAACGTAAACGCTAAGGTTTCATCAATGGGAGGGCCTTTAACCATAGTGTGGTGGTGTTCTGTATGTCGCTGGCGTTATGCAGCCCTTAGTTAGCAGCACTACCAAGCATCTGAAAGGACAACACCTGGGAACTTCTCTGGGACCAAATTCAGATGTCACTAAATGTTAAGACGAACCAGAACCTTTGTCTTGGGTCTACAGCTGACATTATTGGACAAACATTTGCATACTGTTAGAAGACACAAATCATCTTCGATTGCTGACGTGCACCGGTAGATAGGAAGGCTTAGGAGAGTAGGAGGATAGATAGTGAGGCAGCAGATTGGTGAGAAAGGAAAAGTAGGAGCTTGGCTGGAGAAATGAAAGGGAAAGTTGGCAAGTCGTTAAAGCTATCAGGTGGACACATTACTCCACAGATTTCATTGGACGAAACTTACACTAAAATATATATACCTTCTCGAGATTTTGCCAAAAGTCCAAATAAATCTCACCTTCTGGTTACAACAAGGTAATTTTGCATTTGGACACAAAACACAACTCGCTGTAAAGCAGCAGTTTCCTCAGAGTGAGAATGAAAAAAGCTAAGTAAATTAAGTTTATACATGTGTACCTTCTCTCCAATGGCTCCTGGCAGACCCAGCTCACCTGAATCGCCCTGGCGGAGGAAAAGAACAGTTATCAGAGTGAATAACTATGTAAATACGATACTTACAAGTGTTACTGACCGGAGCATATTTACAGATTTAACAAGTGTTTCTTATTCCCCTTCTTTTAACAAGCATATAGTATAGCTATATTTAGCCAATGAATACATCTGATTCTTTACCAGATCCAGCATTTGGGAGGACCAGTCAGGCTTTTCAAATCGTATTCCACTGGGAATGCTGAACCTACCTCTTGGCAATAATTTTTACATTGCTTGTGATTCATGTTATTTCACCATCTGTACATCAGCTCTCCTGTTTGTTTAGTGCCATGTTCATCCCACATACACGTTACTTATGAGGAGGCAGATAACTGGACTGTTAAAACTCTCAGCAAGAGGTTTTCCATCTAAAGTTTCAAACTATGACATGAACAAAATCAGCCCCAAGGTTGTTTAACGGCCCACGCGCCACTGGAATTGGTCATGAGTAATGAATAAAAACTACTCTGCTTTAATCCTTAATCAAATTTAAACAGGTGAGTTCTGTAAAAACTCACCTGCTTATGTCTGCTTTATGTTTGACATTTTAACATGGAACTCAGTGGGGACTGAGTTGAGATTTAGCCTCAAATGGCTATTTGAAGAAACTGCAAGTCTTGGCATGTTCTTTATGGGCTTAATTTGACTGCCTCTGAGTTTGCCACTTGGGTGTTCCATACACATATTAAAAATGATCATCAGTCTGAATTATAAACAGAATTATAAACACCTAGTGGGTGTCATATTTGCAGAAAAATAAGTCAAGTTTTCCTTCCATGTGTAATTACAATTTCCTCTCTGCGCTAACTTTCATGGACAGGGACATTACCTTTTCTCCCTTTGTACCAGGAACTCCTGGGACACCATCAACACCTGGTAAACCAGGCAAACCCTGGAGCACAAAAAATCGGTTGATTTATACAGTAGCTGCTGATTTGTTCTGATACAATCTGGTGACAGCATTGACACTTACAGGTTGACCAGGTGCCCCGTCTTTTCCTGGTGGTCCAGATGTCTTAGAACTCAATGCTGTGCCAGGTGTTTGAGGACCAGGTGGCCCAGGAGGACCGGGTGGACCTGGTGGCCCAGGCAGCCCCTTCAACAAAAAGCACATTATATAATCAATTTAAAGTACACTGTGATGTCTTCAAATATTTGTGGCTGGATTAGCTTCTTCGTGCTTTCATTTTGTCAAAACGTTGTTAGCATCTATGAAATTGGTATTGGGGAGAATTCATATCAACAACTCTTAGAATAGAATCATAATGCACAATCTAAATTATTATTTTTAGTTCAACTTGAGATCAGGAGTGGTTGTGTACATCACTGCCTTAAAGCCTCTTTCAAAGACTCGTTAACTCCAAACACCAACTTGTAAATCCATGCATCCTCTTTTCACTCTGATTTTATGCATTCTTATTGAAATGGCTGGATCTAAATATACCTCATTTTCATTACGCGGTCTGTTCAATTCATCTGAAAAGTAGATCCCAAAAAAGTAGTCCCGCCCCCCGAAAAAAAAAAAATAAATAAATAAATAAATAAATAAATAAATAAAAAACAGAAACAGAAATGTTAATCAGAATTAAGAGTACCCCTCATCCTCACCCGGATAGATTCCAAGTCAGGGAACCCTGATCCCTCCATGTCAACAAAGGTCTGAAAAAATGTTGAGATCAGTCAAGTCTGTGTTGAATGAAATATGGATAGAAATTGCTAGACCAAGACCAACTCACAGATCTATATCCTTGTCCAGGAGGTCCAGGGGGGCCAGGGGGTCCCCTAGGGCCAGGCTGAGCCTCTCCACGGTCTCCCTGTAGGAACATGACCCATTAAAACAGCATATGCTATTCCTAAAACACAGATTTAAACTCTGTGGATTTTTTCTGTTATTGTCTTCTACTTCTGCTTCTCTTCTGTTTGTCCAAAAATATAAATGAGCATTTACCTTCTCTCCTTTGACTCCAGGGTCACCTGGTGTTCCTGGGAAGCCGGGAGGTCCATCAGGACCCTGTGTTGATGAAACCATAACAGTCTCTACTTAAACAACCCATCATTAAATCATTGAATTCCATCAAACCATTGATTGATATTGTGCCAGAAAGACAAATATAAAAGCAACTTACAGTTTTTCCATCCTCACCGGGATCACCCTGCAAGATTAAAAGTGGGATGAAATAAATTCCGACACACATGGGAATTGTGGCAAGCATAAAATGATATACAACATTTAAATTTATACTGCATACAGTAGATGTTGGATCAACTATCGTAATATCTGTATTTAATGTTGCAAAACAAAAAAAATCTATCTACTAACTGGCTCTCCATCAGCTCCTGCCGGTCCCTGGGGACCTGGGACACCCTGTGGTCCAGGTGGTCCTCGGGGTCCGGGGCCCCTCGAAACGACTGACCCATCGCTGCCAACTGAATATTCGGCTGCAGGTCCTGGAGGGCCAGGTGGACCGGGGGGCCCAGGGGAGCCGGGATCTCCTTTCTTTCCTTGGTAGCCAAATCCTGCATTGCCCTGTTAATGAAGAAGTTAATGTTTTTACACAACCCTCTCATATATAATTTAACCAGTCAATGTAAGTGACAAAGACCAAAAGTCATTAATTAATGTTAAGTAAGCCTCAGATACTAAACTCAAACAGCCAAAGTTCACCACGAAGAAGATATAATCTGAAACTTACCTTTGCTCCCTTCTCCCCTGGTTCTCCCTGACAATTAAAGAACAAACAAGGTCAGTGAAAGCAGTTTTTACTAGTAGTGACACAAATATCCACAGACTTCCACTTATTTCACCTAATATACAGATACACAGCTGTTTCAGGGGGCAAATGAAATTCTACTGTGTGACAGCACACCTGAGTGTTCGTACTAAAATGTTTCGGAAAAAAAACAATCATTTGAAAACAATATGTGTTATTCTAACATCTGCTTTAATATCTATTAATAATCATGTTTTATCACTAATGTGTACCCGTATTTCTATCGGTACTTTGTTCATCATCATTGTCAAATGCAGTCAGATACCTTTCTTACTTGTTTTTATTTCTGAACATTCCTTTCAGCTTGACTAGATACTATAAAATGTATGTATGGATGATATAATATGTGATATGTAATGTATCCATATACATTAGGACACATTGCTCCCTCTAGTGTTAGTATGGGCACATGTAATTGAAGGTCACATGAATCCATCCTCAGAGCACTCCACTCAATCTCTCAACCTGCAGATCACAGTTTATTTACCTGGTAAACGACATATACTCCACCCAATACAAAGCAAACAAACAAATGAGAGGTACAAACCTTCTCCCCGCGGGCACCACCCAGTGAGTTGGAGCCAGAGCCCATTTCTCCCTTTGGCCCAGATGGACCCATATCGCCTTTCTCTCCTCTCTCCCCTCGGTCACCTTTATCTCCTTTAGACCCACTTGGTCCTGGAAAACAGGGACATTGTACAGAGTCAATGATATCCACATGAAAAGACCTTTCATAAATGATTAATGATTGCATCCCACATCCCGAAAAACACACAGGACATTTCCTACTCCCACAAGAAGCGGAGAAAAGGGGGAAAGAAAACTAATTTTTGCTTGATGTAGCAAGAATCCCAATGCACACGTCTGCAATTTATTGGCCATGTCAAAGTTTCCAGCTGGTAATTGAGTGCACCTTCCCACAACTGCATGCACCACCATCCTGATATTTATTTTGTGGTGTGACGCACATTGACTTCACATTCTTCCATGTGAATGTGTCACTTGCAGTGGATGCTGCATAAAATGCAGCCAACATTTCAGTTGTGCAGAAATCGCCCATCTTCAACACTGATGGCATGCACAGCTAAATGCCTGCTGCAAGCAGTATTTTAGTTGAGTGTTAAGAATTTAGCAGCAGGACAATGAAGCCAATGCCTCTAGGTGGATACATTAGCATAGGAAATGAATGGACTAAATGAGCGCCACGTGTCACAGGAGTATTGTATTGAACTGGCATACAGTACTCATCCTGTTATTCTCTCAGTTGAGCTCTTCTGCTTGTCCTTGGTGAGTTTTCGTTAAAACTTTCACATTTTTCACTTCCCTTAGCTTTCACTGTACGCGAACATTTCCGCCACCCTGTAAAGTGCATAAAACTTGTGTGCTTTTGATATCGCAGATGTACACACAAGAAGTGAGCAGAACATCGGTACACAAAACAGAAGGGAGGGGAAAAAAAAAACAAACAAACACAGATTCAGATGATGGCCTCTGGGTTTTTAACTCCCTCTGACCCACCTGGTGACCCAGGAAATCCTGAAATGTGGTGGGAGTCGCTTGCTGAACACAGGGTAGAAGACAGTGTTAAATTAGGTCTCCAGATTAACAGCATTTTCAGTCAGTCACTTCAGTTTTCGTGGACTCTAGGTAATGTATTTGCTGGACCCGTCTCTATATTATAATCACTCCTTAAACTAAACACTGTAAACCGTTGAGTGGTTACAGAGCACTAATTCTTACACAGTAATCTACAAAAAAGATATTCTGATGTAAAGATTGTGTTCGTGGCAGTTTGTAGCAAAAATAACAAGAATGGTGTAAATGCCGTATAATCGAAAAAATCTAGTTGATTAATTACAATCAGGAAGCACATGGAATCAAAGGATGCTGCAACAACCAATATAAGCTCTATCCACTGTCCACCCTCTTTTGAATTACTTTTAATAGTTTGGATAGTTTGAGCTCTGAAAGGTTGTGTCAGAGTTGGTTGATGGAAAACTGACCACATGGAAAAGTGGCGTCTTCTGCTTTCTCTAGACTGACATCTCCCAACATCAAACACTTCCTTCTTTATATTAATATTAGTTTGGATTAATCATGAAAGGCGGATTCAACTGAGAAGTAGATGCTGACAGAGTATAGTGTTTTCTTTTTCTACACATTCAGGCTGTACACTACCTTTTAACCAACATAGATGGTGGAAACAGAGCATGGCAGCAAAAAATAAATAAAAAATAGAATATTATAAAATATAGATTATAGGAGGTTAAATTACTCAAAGCATCATGAACATGATTTGTGGAATGGTGCAGTGTGGTCTTCATAAACAAAAAATTTGCACGCCATGTGTTGAAATACATTTCATACCCACTAGGTGGAGACATGCATCTGTGTAACTGTGTACGCTCTGACGAAATCAGCTGTTCATGTTCAGGGAATATAACTTCTATTATAAACATTCCTCTTTTTACCAGCTGGTGAGGAGTCATGTGGCAGCTTGTGGAAGCACAACATCGATTTCCCAACTTTTGTATTTAATTGAAAAAAAAAAAAAAAAAAAAGTAAATGAATGAATGACATTTGAAAAACAGCAACGGGCCGAACATATATAATAGATATTCCATCACAAGTTAGTGTTGAGCTTTTCTTTTCAATCACAAGAGTTAAACTGGAATAATTCGAAATCAAAATGAAGTGACTTTCCAGGGAGACAAACTGACCTGTCTCTCTGGTAACAGACACCTCCTCCTTCTTGACCAGCGGTGGCTGCTGAATGGGCCGAGAGGATGGAGGGGTCGTCTGCAGAGAGAGGCACATGTTCAAAAGAGGCAGATGAAGACATTTAATGAAAGCTGCACTGAACTTGCTCTAAATCCTAAAGTCCCATTTAGATCTCTCTACACTGTAAAGGCATGAAAACAAAGTAAGAACCAATCGATTCATGAGAAAATTCAGTTCTTGTTCACATCATTACCAAACAACCAACAAAAGTGACTCATGTTTCCGGCCTTGTGTTACCATTCAACACCTCTGATGTTCATAGTTATCTCTGCCAAGCACTCATTCCCAGCTATTTACCAGACATACTTAAAAACATGTGCATGGCACACCAACACATTTTTTTCAAGACATCTCACAAGTTGTTTTGCAAGATTTTACACAACGCCTATTACGGCTGTCAGGGAACACGGTCTCCCGTCAATCTCACTCATCAGGCCTGCAGCCTTTTCATTCAGAATAAAAATAAATTATATGCGTATGTTTGGGGTCATCTTATTGCTACTCCTGCAAACTTCACATGACTAAACAGTAATCGTAGTTGTGCCAAATTTTTCTCTACACTTAACAGTGAAGTCTGTTTGCGGCTAAGAAAGCTTCAGCGTGGGAATAGTTTCCTGCCACTAAACCACTACAAGACTGAAAGGAAAAACAGGACGGACTGAGTGACTGGGAGTGGTGGTGAGGACCATTTCAGCTCCTCAAACTGCCATTTGGGTCATGCAAATACCCCCGTCTGTGGCTAATTCTTCAGCAGGTATAAACCCCTGATTGTCACCTGTGGGATTCAGGAGGAGGACTGAGATGAAGAATGCAGAGGGGGGAGGGGGCAGCTGAAGAAGTAAAGTGAAGCCAGTGTTGTTAATTAACCATTAACCAGTGCCCCCTCTGGGAAACCGTTCCCCCCACTGAGTTACGCAGCACTGACTATGTTAAGAATTTGGCCGGGCCATTGTTCTAAGTTGATGTATGTATGAATGTGATAAAGAGTGCCCTGCTTGTTCGCTCCTTAACCTATCAATCACGGCTGGGAATGACCAGTGGGAGGCTACCTCTCCAGAATAGTGTTGAGAGATTTAAACCACACAACTTTAAGAGCAGGTATGCAGCTCTGTGGGCAAATCAACATATTCCACATATGCAGGAGGGTTGTGTTGTTTTATAAAGTACACGGAGGATAAATCGTAGATCTTGGACATTTTTGCGGTCGACCTGACTTAAAAGGAAAAACAGACCAGCTGTTTGTAACATGCAATAAGAGAAAACAAAAAACAACACAAAACACCTTACACAATAGTAATCCAAAAATATTACTTAATATTAGAAAGATTAAAAAAAAAAAAAAAAAAAGTTTCAGTTTGATCATTTTGACCCTTTTTCAGGAAATCTGACTTGGAGCTTTTCCTAACTAATATAATGTGTACTATCAGAAAAAGGTAAATATCGCTACAACAACAGCATTTCTACCAGACTGTCACTGTGTAGAGAGAAAACAAGCTGGAAACACTCATTCCGTCATTTTTTTCGATCTATTGGCGCTTCTGCAAAAGTTTTCAAAAATTGATTATTATTTCCTGTCCCATATGGGAGGGGGAGAGCGGACAATAGCTCAATATGCAAACTTTGTGGCCCGTTGCGGAAAAATTGGCCGCACCAGAAACACCCATCCCCACAACACCAAGATAGTATCATACAGCCTTCCTGTTTGGATTTCATGCTGAAGGGCAACACTTCAGCAGTGACACTGTTAAGGATGGCTGACTAGCTCTGTCATTTATCACCATGAATTCCAGGATGACAAAATGGAAAGCTTTACTTCTACAACTCTCCCTTGTCTAGCTTGTCTTTGCCCCGACTTGCTATAATTGCACTGGTTGGACAATTGTGCAGAGTGCAGGTTATACTTTCTAAGAGGAGACCAGGTCAGGTGAAAACATCTACAGGCATGCATTAGGTGCCAGCTGCTGTCTTTTACATTACATTACATATTACACGATGGTAATAAATGCCTACTGAACAGATGGCAAAGCCCCTTGTAAAATGCACAGAGCATCAAGGCAGAGTAAGTAGGGCAGAACTGATGAAGAGGCTTCCGACTTAAAGTACCTGACCCTGCCCTCCCCGTCTCCTCCTCCAACTTTCTTTCCACCTCTGTCAGTTCCTGTGCACAGCTGATTGAGAAACCAGTCGGAATAACAAACCCCCGAGGCGGGGGGCTTTGACTTGGATCAGATTGAGTCCAAATTGACATCTGGTTTTTCTAACGCTCCACTATAATTGCGAGTGGGAGTGCACACATGCACAGAGACAACAGTGGTGCCGGGTGGAGCTCATGTTAGAGTACGTTTCAGTATGCACGGCTATCTTTGACGGTGGGAAGATGTGAGTGGGTGTCTGTGGAATCTGATTGTGAGTGTGAGGGAGACAGAGAGCAGACAGAGGAAGGGTGAAAGGACAAAGTGGGGGTGGGTGGAGAGAGTGACAAGAGGGGAGATGAAGGGGGACACGAAAAGATACAAAGAGCTGCAATGATTCAGGGAACTTATAGCGATCAGTGCAAAAAGAATAATAAAACAAGTGTGACAGCGTCTGTGCCACGGAATGGGAGTAAAGAGACAACCTTGTCCTCTTTCATGTGGTATCTGTTGGTTTATCCAGGATAAAAGTGTCCATCTTCATCTACCCAGAGCACACAAACCTCACACGACAACAGGTTAATCTCCTGTGGTTTCAGCAGTGTGGATAAGGATATAACTTTTAGAACGGGCAGATTTTAACTCAACAAGGTCATTTCTTTTCCAGTCTAAGAGGCCACTCCATGTAAAAAGTATTTGTATCCAAATGCACTATACAGAGACAGCTCAATTTCCACACATCAACTCGGCAGTTTTTAATCTCTCTGAAGGGACCAATGTCTGCTCACTCACACCCTGAAACTTGAGACATCAGTGGTGTATCTAACAATGGGATTCAGTTTGCAGGAGCACAGTCTGTTGTTAATAATCATGGTTGACTGCGTGCACATGTCTGCTTTGCTCAGCTGTTTCAGTCTTCTTAAGGGAATAAAGTCAAATTCCTCCATTCATTCATTCTCCTTCTTAAACTCTTAAACATGTGTAATGTGTAATGTGTCAAAGCAAGGAATATTTAATACATTCAACCAGGCATAAATCATTCAAAAGGCTTAAATGGTGCAGAAAAAAAAAGCAACAGTGGGTAATCATTAGCAAACCTTCCTGAGCAGAAGATTTCACTGGAAAATAAAAATGCTGTCTCGTACCGTCCATCTATGTTTCTCCACAGACGGTTTGGGAGGTCCTGCTTCTTCATAGCCACTTCCTTCACCTGAAGCCTGCAGAGACCAAGTACACATTTACCTCTGTGTTTCAAACCCACAGCACATTCCTTACGGTTTAATTCAGTGCATGTAACTGTCTAATATCTGAAAATATGAGTCTGTCAGTTCAAGAACTTTTCACTTGAATTCATGGTAAAAGGGAATTTGGAGGAAAATGTCTGTACAAGTATCTTCATTACATAATTTCCATGCTGTTCCTGCTCTCTGGGATAGTATTTTCATCGCTGTGTTGCTTTTACTGCTTTAAACCTGTTTTCCATGTTGCCTAATTGATATATTTTAATCGTGATGTGTGCTTTACCTGAGGAAATGGAGCTATAATTTAATGCTCAACTTAAACTGTGCATGCTCCATGATTCTGTAACGATGTCATTAAACGCTTGTGTGTTTATTGCGTTAGGCAATCTGTGTGTGCGTAGGTCTTTATACATTTAACTCCTGTTAGATTCAATTGCTCTTCGTGGCTCAGCGTCTTGAATGTGTCTTCTCTGTGAAAGCTGTATGTGAAGTTACCTTTCCAGGTAAAAGACACACCCTGAAATCTGAAACCTGTCATTTCCACTGTGAATGCTATTTCTCCATCTAATCCAAAGGACATGTATAGATTTGATGACAACAAGCTGTCACATTTTGAACCAGAGGACAAGGTTTTGGCAGTTTCGGTGGTCTCAGTGGACAGGACACCTGTGAGGGCAATGTTTTACTAAATAACAGTCGAGGCTGCTGGTGGGGTGCAGAGAGGCACCTGTGTTTTTGTTCGGGTGGCCAGGGTCAGCAGTGAAAAGGCTCCTCTCAGACTCTTATCTGTTATACATACCATGTGATGAAACACAGTGCCCACATCAGTGACATGAACTGTTTTAGGGGAATCTCTGCATTCGTTTCTATTACTCTATCAGCTGAGCTAGCTGAGTTCAGTTAGCCTAGATGGGCGACTTTTTCATTTTTCCATCTTTTGGCGGTAATATTGTAAAAGGGGTTTAGGGGATTTCACTCTCCTAAATTCATGGCTACATATTTGCTGGCTGAAACACGAAGGCTGTTCCTGCTTGGTGTTACACATTGACATTGTCTCCAGATGCTGACCAACATTAAACTCATGTAGAGCTTGCTAATGTTAAGCAGAAGTCTTTTGTATTGTATTATTGATTTTGGCTGCAATTTTGTTCTAACGTGACCCTGCGTGAATGTATAATCTGCTTTCCATCTTATCGATGCCTTTACATGGGCTTAAACGTCAGTATAAACTTATTATCCAGAGCTGGGTTCTCCTCACTGATGTAATATACCTTTACTGAGGTATGAATGCTGCTGCATGCTGCTGTTGGAGACTAGTTAGCCAGACAAGCCAACAAATCCAGCAGGTGAACAACCAGATCCTTCCATCTTTGCTCTTGTATTTTTGGTTTTGTTAAGACTTGACAGGTCTCAGTGCCTTCATTTGAATAGGGTTCAATTATCTTCTCATCAAAATGCCTTTTTATTCATCCAACAAGTGGATCTTTATTCCCCTGCAGTCGCACGCAAAGAGATAATACTGATATATATATAAGCCAACAGTGACTCACCATATCTGAGTCATCCTCATCCTCTTCACAGTGTCTCTCAGCAGCACGGGGGTCTCCAACCACCCTCAGCTCACCAATGACCCCCTGTTAGAAAACAAGGACGTCATGTTTTGATGTTTGATGATACATGTAGCAATAAAAGACCAGCACTTGTTCTCACACACAACATTCAACACGCTCTCACACTCAACATTGAAATGTTTATCTCTAGAATTGCCAGTCAGAGTTAGAAATATTTCTCAGGGGAAATCCCCGCTTTCACAAAATCAGAGGGACTATTGATGCCTCCAGTCTTAACCTCTGCCTGTGAAGTGCTACTGTCTCTGCCACACACAGGATACTCACAGATAACATGAATGGTATCTGCGTGCTTATCAAAGGTCCATTAGCACTGTATGCACACGCACCGGGTAATTTGAATCTCCAGGATACATTTATGTCCCTTGGAGTCAATTGGATTTCTTTGGAGAACTTTGAAGATAAATGGAAAAGAGCTCTGACATTTTAACCCCATTTCTTCACAGACTTTTAATGGTTGCACTAAGAGGTTCTTCATTTGTGACACCCACAATCTTTAGTTAGTTAGCTATAGTCCTTTTCCAACAAACTGACCAGATCTTTGTAACAAATCAAGCACATTAGTCACAACAACGCTAAACTGTAACTAAAGCATTTTTGCCAGGGATAATAAAAATTGGACATCAAAGCAAACAATATTTCAGAATGGAATGTCCATTTTATAAATACATATAGTAAATATTTAGATGTCAAAGATGTTTCCCAAGTCTAATGTGATTAGATGAATTTGATTCACAAGACCTCGTAATGTAGGGTTAGGGCGAGGTAAACAAACCCAGACAGACAGCATATGGTTGACAAGTCGTGAAGAAACAAATTACCTTTTCACATTTTTAATAAGGAAAGGAAATACTTTAGGCTTGCATATCAGACAAAGGAAAAACTGAACTGAAGTTTACAAGAAAATAAGCAGTGAACACTTTGCCAGAAGGCCTTGAAGTTCAAGTGGAAGTACTAGTTTGAAATATGAATATATTTACTAGAGTAATTTATTTCAAGCTTGTGTAAGTGCAGATATGTTGAAGAGTGTAAAATGCAAAGTAAAGATCAACTAGCGTCATAGAGTGTAACTCGAAATGAGGGCATGTATGCATGAAAATCAAGCATCTATTCAAAGTTATAGAATGAAATCTCTGTCTGACTAATATGACTAATCAAATAAAAATAACTCAAATGAATTAAACATCACTTGACATCAAGCAGTAGTTCCTCACTTCAAAAGGACTTCGGTTGGATTCTCAATACTGACTACAAACTTAAATGTTAAGCGAATGCCTCATACATCATTTATGCAATTTAAGTTGTAGTAGCCATGGACTAAGGTCAACATTTGTTGCAGTCAGCTGCTGAGATGTACTACAGATGACTGTAGTTAGTTCAATCCCAGCTGTGAGGTTTTCCAATTATTTGCAGTTAGCTCTGAGGGGGTTGGTGAGGTGCTGTGGACAGTTATGTTATGCTTCTGGAGTTGGCCAATTTGGGCAATCAAGTCATATGAGAATTATCCTGCCAAGATGTTTCACATGAATGACTATGGAAAATCAAAACACTGTACGGGAGTTTTCCAAAGACACGAGTGCCCATCACCTCAGGGCACCTACTTACTGAGTGCCAAAGCATCACACACATTTTTTTTCTTGCTACTATAAAAGCTACTACAATTAATAAGGTGCAATGTTCTCTCTTATATATCCTCGATATGATTAATGTGTCAGCTCAAAGCGTCCAAAGAGTGTGTACGCACCAGGAACTTGTCAGGATCAGCTCCTCCAGCCTGGCCAATGAAAACCCCAGCACCAGCCTCCAGCTCCATCTCATCCGGAGACCTCTCAATACGCATCACCTGAGGATCTGTGTCACAGTTGAGGTAGAACATCACCTTGTCATCCCTCACAGAGACAGCGAAACGTGTCCAGGTATCCCTCAAAGAGGGCACGAGGAACCTGGCTGCCTCATATGACTGCTGTGAGTCTGGCTCTGTGTAGTACAGGATGACATTTTGGTTGCCGCCCTGGACAGCCGACAATTTGACACCCACATACATGATCTGCTGTGAAGCATCTGTGACAGAGAAGATAACTCCACCACTGTTAGAGGTAGGTTTCAGGTTAAAAATGAGGGAGAAGTCCCGGTAGAATGGGCTTGGTAAGTGAGCGCGTGCTAGCTGGCCCGTGTTGGCATCGGGGCCAAAGACGTATGCAGGGCTGTTGTCAGGCGTATAGACCCGGGTGATCTCGCTGGGAGGAGGATCTCCAATCAGCTGCATCAGGGAGACTCCGCTGTCTTCTAGAGGGAGAAAAAAAAAAAAAAAAAGATTTTAGGCCACGATACGCACAAGACAGTGTAGGTTAGTAGGGAAGGCAGCATAGCAGGGTGTAACATTAGACCAGGCTGTATTACTATTAGGCTGATAGTGGTCTGCTTCAAGTGAATGTCTAATTGATGCCAATACAGCTCTTGTAGGATTTCAGGTACTGGCTGTACTAAAACACAAAAAAAGTTCATGGAAATTTACCACAACTTCTTTCAACCAAGCTAAACATTTTTGAGAAGTCTTGCCAAAGCAGCTCTGCTCAGGGGACCACAAAAATAAACCTACCATTTTAAGACTTTTAAACTACAAAATGGAGAGGGTTCAAATCCCCAAAGAAGGCAAGCGATGCTTTACATGAGACTGAGAAGAGCAGATCACTTCAGCAGATGGAACAAGACCTGTACTCCAAAGACTGCCAAAGTCTTGCGTCCAAAACTGGACTAAAAAGTCAAAGTTCAAGAGATGTCGCATGTGATTTGAGGGCTGAGTGATTTGGTTCTCATGTATGCGTTCTAAGAGCTAAATGTGGAAGGTTTAGCTGTAAATGTGTCTAAATGCTGAATGCCGAAGATAACATATTTTAAAACCTTTAACTTTTCTCTTATTTTGAAAGCTCCTCAAACAGCCTTATTCTGAATCAGACGGATGTTTATACATGGCGTTCTTGAAAGCACCAACTCTTCAGATTTGTGTGTTATCTGCTGAATGTCACTGCTCCAGGGCACACAGGGACCAACAGCTGGCCCTCCCGCATAACTGCACTCGCTCTTCCATCACCCTGAGTGACTCTGGTGAGGTCAGTGCATAATTATCGATTTGGTTTAGGAAATGCAAGGAACACAAAAAGCAATGCCGGCTCATTCACACACACATGGTAAAGACAGCTTTTCAGTTGCTATCGTGCCAAACTTGAGGTGGACTCTTTCTGCCTGTTCCATAGTTGCGTGTCCTATTGTTAAAGGAAAAATCCCAAAAATCACTGTTTTGGGCCAACACTTGATGGAGTTTGTGCTGCTTTGAAGAGATGCTTTGCTTTACCACCTGATGACTAACGGTGCTTGGTTCAAAGCCTCCCCACTGCCTCCACTGCTGGAGATCACTGAGGTCGGCAGTTGGCCTTGTTGATTGCTTAAACACGCAAGGTGTTCAGCTGAAGCTGAGGTCCCTCTTTCCGCTGTACAAGCAAAAAAACCAAACACCAAAGCTGTCTGAGACCCAAAGATCCTTTCATTTGAATCAATCAGTCTGTGACAGCACAGCATTAAAAGCACATTCCAGTATTATTCATGCAGTCCCCCTCCGTGCCAATGGTACAGACATTTGTAGATAACATCCATCATAAGCTACCATTGTCCACACAAATATAGTGCCAAAAATGCTAACCCAATCCATTATCATCCCATCACTGGCGGCAAGCAGGATACATTTGACATGGTGGTGGAAAGGAGGACATTGACAAAGCTCTTATCCATCATGGATAAACCCAACCACCCCGTCCACCATCTCCTGCAAGCACGGCAGAGCATGTTCAAAAACAGACTCAGGCAGCGCCGTTGTCATCAGGACAGATGCATTAAGTCTTTCCTTCCATCTGCCATCAAGCTGTACAATAATTCTCTGGTGACCACGTTAGATGTTCAACGCACAGCAAGAACACTTAGTATCAACAACTACGGTTTCAGTATTTAGTTAGATTTTTACTTGGTCGACTGATTTCCCCAGTATTTTTAATTCTGTTTATTCTGTATTTTTTATACTATCTTTAAATAATGTGTGTATGTTCTATGCATATAGTGTATGTACATAGGTCTGCATATATATTTACTAGTCCTCTTATTTCTGTTTGTTCTATATGTTCTATATGTCTATATTTTGTACTTTATTCTTTTGTCCTTCCTTTTGTTTATTTGTATTATTGTATTATTATTATTATTATTATTATTATTATTATTTATTAATGCTGCTGCCCTGTGGATAAAATAAAGTAGCTATCTATCTATCTAGATGAGTGATACAAATATGAAAAAAGTCTTTTCTTTCCTTTTGCAAGATCTTCAATGTTCAGTTTAATTTTATTTAAGTACACTTTTTTGGGTGGGCTTTTGACTCTGCATGGATGGCAGTGAATAATAAATGGTCATTTGCAAAATGACCATTTATCTGCTATCATTCAGATTTTATCTGCAAAAATCTGAATGAGAAACCTCAAGGGTCCCCGCACTGGGCCTGTGCTCACAAGTCTGAACTTGGCTCCCTTCATTTGCACACACTCTGCCACAGCCAGGCTGAGAAAGGTTAAAGTTTTTAGTAATTCAGTGATGAAATCCATCATGCTGGTCAGCACACCATTTTAAATTGTAAATCCTGCTGCCACGGGTGCAGAGGCATGGAACAGCTATGTTTAAAGCAGAAATGCAACATAACTGTGGTAAATCTTTTTTCAAATAAAAACATTTTTGGTCTGAATGACATTGATTGTGCTATAAAAAATGTCTTTAGTTCACTCCTCTGTTTAATTTTCAAGGAAAAATAAATTGGAATGTGAGGCACATCGCTCAGAGACTGGTTGTCCCCTCAACATGCCGCCCACCTCCAAAGTGAAAACTGAGATCTCAGGCTCCAACTGCTCTCTCTCCTCAACATCCCCATCTCCTCCTCAGACATCTGATTTACTAATCAACTTACCAAATGACCAGCAAACATTCTTTTTGAACGTGTGCGCACAAGCTCCCCACAGCATTCATTAGTGAACCCTCTCCCCTATGGGTCATCACTCGTGCCGACCAGATGTGCACTCTTTTGGTCTATGATCAATATTGACCAAAAAGAAAAAAACAAGCTGCAATTAAACACGAGCAGCAAAAGGTTTCACTACTCACTTCACAGCTACACTATTTTCCTGATGTTCTTCTGCCAGATGTTAGATAAAAGAAAGCTTAGGACTGTAAAACTAAAGAAATAAATTCAATAAAATAAGAATTTCATGCATGGATGTAAAGCAAACGAAAAGGTTTGACCTGCTTTGGGCCTCCTAAGGAATACTTATGCTAAAGCCCGGCCAATGCGCCTGCATTGTCTGGAAAGGGTGAGCCAGCCATTTCCTCTCAGAGATCAAAAATAGTTGGGTATACACAGAGTTCACCATTAGCATTTTAAGGGTAATCTCAATTCCCGTTTTTCCAAATAGCTTTTGTTACCCACTGACAGCTTCAAGGCCAGTTGGGCATAGAGAACTAGAGGAGATGAATGGGCTGGTAGGTTTATGGTGCTAGTTTGTCATGTCAGGGCTTGCATTTGCTGCGTTTCTTTACGTCCCAGGATGGGGTACCACAGTTTGTGATACCCTGTTGATAAAGCTGGATATACAATGTGGAATTGTATGCACAGCTTTGGGAGGAGCAGGATTCTGTCTGATCCATGGGAAAACATTTGAACATCTGGACTGTCCAAGAAAACTTTATGGTTTCACTGAGTATGTTCTATGAGCATTTAAAACATCCATTGAGACCTGCTGACAAGGGCCATGATCTCTCCCCTTCACTCAGCAAAGAGCCGGTCAGTGGTATGACCATGTGTTCAAGGTGTCAAGGTTTACCTCTGGAGACATGAAGTATAGTCAAGTGATTGTCAAAAAAAAAAAAAAAAAAAGAGTCTTATCTTAAAACAAAAACTATGCATGTAGTCCTTGTCACACAACTGATTTCAAAGGGAGGCTAATTAAGTTTGGCCACATGATTTATTGGTTGTGTTTGCTTTCTGCTTTTTTAATCCGTTTCATCTGCTGGTTTCAGTGTTCAGCTGCTAACAGGATTAAGAGGAGTCACTTGTGATGCTTATCATCTTAAATCAATGACAAGTACTTGGTCGAATCGATTTTATCAGCGGATATGAAACACTGTATAAGATTTGGTTTGACGTTGCAAAAGCCTTTACCTATAAAAGCCTATTTTCAGAGAATGTTAGTATTGATAAATATAGTTCCAGTACTAAGTTAACTTCATGCTAGCAACATTAAACCTACGGTGATAAATACAGGTAGCTCTTCAGCCAAAACCAGGTTCCACTTCATAGGTCTGAGGTTTGAATATTAAGATCTTGTCTTCCTGTAAAGTGTTTCTGAAGAAACACAGAGGGAAACGTGCCAGATCTTTAATCTGTTGTAGCAGAAGACTCTGAAAAAGATATAAAACCCTAAAACCACATCACAGTCCAGGAAGGAGATCTTATGTTGGCTCAGGCTGAAGTCTGAGCTGTGATTCTCAAACCACAAAAAGGAAGATGGGTCTACCACAAGCTCTGCGCTTTACTCTTTGGGGGAAGGAGTAATATGATACTGTAAATGCTCTACACCTGTAAGGAAATAACCTCTGAGCAGCACACAGGGTACAAACAAACCTCATAGACCACTAGCCTCATAAATGTGTGTTTTTGGAACCTTAGAAGAAAACAGGACCAAAACCTTGTCCTTCTGTACTGTGTTTAGCAACACTCCCCCCATTGCCCCGTTTTCTTGCTGGTGCTCCACAGTCCAGAGGGGGCAATGGGTTTCTGGCAGCAGAGAGGTCAAGCAACACTGTGCCCATAATTGGAACCCTCCTGAGAGCCAAGTCAAAATGATTTCTTGGCAAGCAGCACTCAGCAAAGTCAGAGCCAACTCCAGCCGTTCTTGTCATGAGATACAATATCAATCTCTGCTGAACGGAGCCATGGTGCTACAAATCAGTGTCAGACTCTCAAAATGAATGCACAAGGCCCAAAACACAGGCTTTATGTACACAGACACAAAGATGCCACCGAAAGAGCCGTGTAAATCTAAACATTTCAAAAGATCCTTTTCATCTTATTACACTCCCACAGAGGGGCCGGCAGGAATGGGATTTCATTTAATTTCAATTAAGCATCCTAAAGTGACAGAGAGTAATGGAGTTTCTCCAACAGGATGTAGTTTTACTGTCACAAACTAACCAAACTAAATTGCAGCTGACATTTAGACCCTGATATGAATGACTGCTCATCTTTGAAGCAGGAGGCTGGTAACCATGGAAAAACATCATTAAAAGGCCTATTGTGCTCTAACAATTCTGCCTTACCACAGGGGTAGCCCCCCTGCAGTAAAAGGGTCACATCTGACAGCTTTCTTAGATGTTTCCATGCACACACTGATATCTCTGCAATCTTCCCACAGTTATCTCCCACATCCACACGTCTGTGGGCTGTGCTCAAATATCTTTTTTTTTTTTACATGTATAAACTCTTCCTTTGTCTTTCCTGCCCTCTGCCGTTGGCCGTGTCTTTAATTCATCCATATCACCAACCCAAAAAGATGCAAGCACATCATGAGACATTCTTTCATGACAGGTTATCGTTAAATGATGTAGGAGTGGGGTTGGTATTAACGCCACGGGGCAAAACACAATTTGAATGCCCGCCTCTGACACATCGAGCCAAAACAGCTGCAGATAGTGACAAGAATCTGAGGACTCCTAGACAGACACTGTGTAGTACAGTTTCTGATCAGTGAATAGGGGAGGTCAAAGGACTTAGAAGTGGGAAACTAGCCAAGATAAAGTTACTAGACTAACAGGGAGAGAAAGAATTTTTGGTTTCAGGGCAAACATTTGAGAGCTTTGTAACGCACTATGTTAAGCTGTGACAACAAGAGCCAAATCTCACCAAGTGACTCTTAAATGACCAGCATGAGCATAAGCATGAGGCATTTTGTGAAAAAGAGGATTTTGGGCATTAAAAAACTTACTGACGATATCTCACAGACAGAATATCCTCCACAGCCCCCACAGGGACCAAGCCTGAAGGTACTAAGTAATTTGTTACATCAAATCTGCTTGAATGAGTGATAATTAACACTATGGTTCTGAATTCTAATCCTGTAATCCGAACCTTCCCGCTGTGTAGAAAACCACACCACTGCACAACAACACGGAGAAAGTTCAAATCTGTTTGGGCCCAGGTCATCACTTATGACTGGAACGAGAAACTCGTGTCCACTTGTGTCTGTCAATGGGGGCAGCTGTCAGAAAGATAGCAAAGCTGGAAAAAGCTACAGTCTTGAACTCCCAGTGATATGAAGCATGGAGGGCAGGAGAGTAGCTCAGTAAAAGGGATTTTACTGAGCTACTTGATTTGCGTGATGCAGGATGTTCCCACAGATGGCTTCAAACATCTGAGTCATTTTCTCCAACATTCTGCGGTCACCAGGGGGAAGAATTGTATTTGTTGCTTTAAATACTACAGAGAAGACACAGAAATGCAGACAGTTCATGATAAAAAAAAAAAAAAGAAAAAAGAAATCAATGTAAACATTCCTCCGTAACTATCAATTCACTGATGCTGTAATGACGTGTAATGCAAATGCATTACTAACAATAATTACATGCAGATGAGATCAAAGTGTTCATCGGCTGCCTCACTGTATTAAACAGCAAAAATCTAGATTATACACGTCACTCCAGATCAGAAACACATGCCTTGAATGGTCATTAGTTTCTTTACCTTAACATTTGCAGCTGTTAGTATGTTACCTGAGTACCTTTACCTTCCAGCTGTCAGAAATAATTGGACTAGCACAGCTGTACAAGCTGACATCCCTCTGAAAACCACTGATGCAGACAGGAGCGCTTCACATGCATGACAACTTAATCTGTCTCTTCGTGGACAGACAAACGCACAACAAGCTGCCTGCAAGCCACTCACTGTCAAAAGAGACATGCAATTGTATATGGAGACAATATTTCTGTTTTCAGAAGAAATGCATCCGCATTTTAACTCAGTATTACAGAAAAATAGTAACCGTGCTTGTGGCAAGAGAAATGAAATTAGTACTTCATTCATAGTCTACTTCTCAAACATGACTATGTGATAGTAGTCTTTGACAGAAAATATTTACTTGGTTGTGTTTTCTGATGTTACACCAATATTTATTTAAAAACACTGTTAAACTGGATTTGTTTTTTTGGGGGGGGGATTTTGATTCATAATTATTGTATTTTTTTATATGAAATTGAAATTATGATATTTTTTAATTGAAATGGTTGCTGATGCAGAACACTGCTATACAGAACACTATATACAAAGTACACAAGCCAGGAAATCTCCCTTTTACCTTTTGAGTTAATAACCTACAGAGGAAACACACATCAGTTGGTGTGTGTGTGTGTGTGTGTGTGTGCGTCTGTGTGTTATAAAGACCTTCAAGTAGCAAGTCACATGCAATCCAAAGGACAAGGGAATACATGCAAAAGTTTTAAACACTGCAAAGTTTGCTGGCAACATGCTTGTTAGGCTGAACCCAGAGCTTCCTTTTAGGAGCAAGAATCACACAGTTGGAACATGCTTAGATTAATTTTAAATTAATTATCTGTGTAAAGAAACCAAGGCATTGTTATTGTCACTGGCTCAGTTACAAGAGGGATATGGCCATTAATTATGTGGGTACTGGGAACTGGGTTTTGGTTTTTGGGTGGAAACACAAAACAAACTGGGGAGTAGGGATTTTGAAAACTGGTTCAAAATGAGTCCCAAATTTAGGATTCATATGAACCACTGGTTACCTTTCTGGTTACTAACTGACAAGCACTGATACCCATCATCCTCCTCGTCTGGTAGAGTATGGCACTCCACAGGGAGGCTTCCCTCATCCAGGATCGCCCAGCAACTGTCCCGCAAGACCTCGCAGAAACTCCGGCAAGGCAACACCGGCAGGGAACCCAGAGAGCCACACTTTGGTACCAAGAGAAGGCAGAAAAACCACTCCAAACTATGGTGGCAGTGTGACCTCAGCAGCCATGCCCACCTGTTCAGGAGGGCCTGGATTTCGTCAACATTGCTCTGGTTGAGGTAATTTGGCACAAGAAATCTTTGCCCAGCCATGGAGGAGCAGAAAGGGAGATGAGTGTCTAGCAGTAAGCACTGTGGGGATTCAACAACCTGTGCCGCTTTGGAAACGTCTGTGTGGCCTTCAGCTGGTGCTGTCTGGCTAAGTGAGCTTGCTTGGATAGGCTTTTGCTCACTCACTGATGGTTGTGTAGCATCTAAGATGTGACTGGTATGGCTGCTTTCCAAAGTCTGGCTAGTTTCTGATGTAAAACTGGGCTCACGAGTCACTGCAGGTATAAAAGTGCAATCTGGTGTCCTGCTAGCTGTTTGTGGCTGGTGAATTAACACTCTCTGGGTATTAGTTGATTTTTGGGTTGGGGGGAGTGCCTGGCTAACAAATGAAGTCTGAGTGGTATGGAAAACCTTAGATAGAGTTTCCTGAGTAGTTGTTAATTCACCACCTGGTAACTGAGTAACTACCACTCTATGGTTGTCCTCTGTTATCTTGGTAGTCTCGACATAGTTGTTGCCTTCAACTGGAGTTGGTATATCCCCTGGGAAAGTGTTTTCACGAGAATACTTTGTCAAATCAAAGTTACTGTTGGGATTTCTATTTCTGGGTGGTTTTCTGGAAATTTCAGGAGATAAATCTGTATTTTCATGTGATTTTGCTGTACCAGAGCTTTGGCTATCATCAGTTCTGTTATGAATGTTCAAGTCACTCTTCTGAAACTCGCTTGCTTGGGATGCTATGCTAGCTCCACTTTCTGACTCTGTGTGATCAGTGGACATTACTGCTGCTTGGTGGCTTCCCTTAGGAAACTCTAGCATTTCAAAGATGGACCCCCCACTAATTTCAAATCCAGATTCAGGAGGAAGTCCAGAGCCAGACCAAAGTACTGACCCGGCATCTGCTGTCAATTCAGACTCAAGCCCAGCATTAAGTCCTGCTTCATTTAATTTAGATTCTAATTGCTCAAATCCTTCAGACCCCATACCCTTGAATGAAGATGAGCCTTTACCAGGTTTGCTTGTGCGTGATGAAATCCGTGTTGTGAGCTTTTCTTGTGCGAGGCTTGACGGTTGTGTTGTAGATATTAGAGTGGTTAGCAGAGGAGTGGTCTGATCCCAGGTCTGCACAGTCTTTTGCATCCCTTGTCTCTCATCAATGATCTCTGTTCCGACCCTATCATCTGTTGGCTGTTCTCCACTACCTGCTGGACTGCCAGAGCCCTCGTGGTCCATTGCTGGAGCCAAAGTTGTTGTGCCAGTCCATGACCAGAACCAAGCATCAGAGAAGACCACCAACTGGGCCATCAAAAACAAAACACCGACCTCAGTCCTCATTTTGGCCACAGTGCGAAGTCTAGCTGCTTGATTAGGGTCCCAGAGTCAATTATGACATGTTCTTGCAGCCGCAACACTCCTCACACAGACTTTCCTCCAGCTCAGTGGCCACACACCCTCCACCAGGCAGAGGAAAAGTGAAGAGTAAAAGGAGAGCACAGAGGGAGGTGTGCTCCACATTGGCTGCCCTGCCAATACTTCCTCTCTTGACTCCTCCTTCGTCCTCCTCCCTTTGTCACAGCAGTGAAAAGCGATCCCTCCTGCTGACTGATACCTTAGAATTATGGTAGCCTTGCCTTTTAGTATACAATACGGACGCTTTCAGTGTTTTAGAAAGAGGGGCAATTTGTTCCCCTTGACTTGTTCTCTTTGTTCAAACATTATAATAAGTAAAACTACAGATCTAGCTTTGAAAACTGTGATCGTGTGGAAATTCAAAGGTGAACAAAAGCGGCGCTCACATGATTGTTTGATTTCAACAGACGCTGTCCTGTAGGGAAGGTTTGAAGTATAGGAAGCTGTGCTGACTTCCTGTTAATTAGTCTCAATCCAGTACAACAGCCAATTACTGAGCAAAGGTTCTCTAGTAAAATCTAAAAATTATATGTTATTATAGTAATTGTATTGTTTTATGGGATAATTTCAACATTTATATAAAAAAAGGTTACATTATGCAAATCCATCCATTTATTTTCTTCCACTAGTCAATGTCCTTGCATACATCTGCTCCACATGATGCCATTTATTGCTAAATCCAGTTTAGACCCCTGCTTCAGGGCTCTGTGGTTACACAGTAATCCAGACCTCACTTTCTTGTCTAGACTGGTTTTAACACCGCGTATGGAATAAGTCAACAGAGACCCTCGACATCAATGAATCAAAGATTAGTGATAAAAGAAACGGGAGGTCTGTTGAAGTGTCAAGCTGGTAGTGCTAAGGTTTAAATGGAAGCCAGGCATTTTGTGCCTATGACCTCAGTTGGTGACAGAAAGAAGTTGACGTCGTTTGTGCACAGCAAGTCACCTTCCTCGTAGAATTTTCCATTTGTTCCTGCTGAGGTGCAGTGAAGTCTCAACACAAGCATGACAACTTTATCCTTCAGCTCTTTGTCATGGCCTGGGGTCACTGATGATCCAAATGATCCCAGTCTGCAAGATTATGGTTGTTTAGTCTAACAAAGGGGTAATGTGAGGACCAAAGAAACAAAGAGTTTATATATTTAATGCAGACAGTTAACAAAAATAAAAGCTATTAATTATGTTAGTAAATAGTTCACTTATTCATCACAAGACAAGAACTATTTGTATGCTCTGGGGCCTGATGAAAGTTTTCATGAAAGGAAAATATTATGTTTAATCATACAAAAAGCAGTTTCCCTGGGGACAAACATGACGCAGGGGCTTGTGATGATATTTTTGAGGTGCATGAATGCTGAATTAAAAATGGAATACTTTCTCTGTGAACCTCAGTGATACACTTTTCAAAGTATGGTTGTAATGACAATGAATGCTTTACCCTGTTTCATTTCTTGTGACCAAGCTCTTGTTCACTCTAAAACTGCAGAATACAGACAACGTAATTATGGCTCCGACATGAGAAAACGAAGAATGGCAATTTCCTTTGGGAAAATACATTTTCAAGGTGACTTTCAAGCAGTGCCACGCACCAAGGGGCAATCAAAACATGTTTGAGCAAAAATCCAAGAAAAAAATCGATGTACATTCTCAACCACATGCCGACTGTTGAGGGAAGAAAATTAAATTTAAAAAAATATAAGTAATGCCGGCTTAAATTAGTCAGTACGTAAAGTAGGAATGCTGTTAATAAACCCAGGGGTAATAACCTCTGTCCTTGGATTATTGGTTATTATGAGTGGACAACATCACACTTTATGGCTTTTTAGAGAAAAGCAGTAGGCTGTTCCAATCCAGACAAAGGAATTGTCCGAAAATGTATCATCAGGAGACCCCAGTGAATGAGTTGCTATTCAAAAGATGACAAAGAATAAATGAGTTTGGAAGAGTTTATTAAACCTGCAAGGTGGGCAACTTGCCAAACATACTTGGGTGGCCGAGCATACTACCTGTCACTTTGTCATGAGTCTCCCCAGAAACGAAAAAGATTTGCTTATTTTGGGGAAAAACCAAGGAAGCCAAGACAAAACTACACTTAATGAAGTCAGTACATTGGTGCTTCTGGAATGACAGTTTTTTCAACAAAGGTAATCTGAGGTAATCTGCAGATATGAACACACAGCGAGCTTTGTCGAAAGTGTGCATTCCTCTTTTCAACATCCTTTTCATGTCTTCCTACAACCTCCAGAGTGCAGTTTGTGAGAGTCATTAAAGACAGCACAGGCAGATTTCCTGTATTCAAGATTGCTATTTGTAATAGGAACAGATAATTACAGTAAGAAAGGTTGAAAGGTTTGCACTTCTCTGCACATTGAAGGCGGGGGGACTGAAGAAGGAGTGGCAACTTTTAGATGTCTCATCAGCAACTCCCTTAATATGTACTATTTCAGAAAATCTCAAAAATGTATCTTGATGGGACTAACAATTTGTCCACACATCAGAGGCAGCAGTAGCTTCAGTCCTGTGTCTGACCTCTGCAGACTATTTATAGACAGCCACATACTTTGTACGACTATGTAGGAAAACTTTGCTTGCAGCATAATCACACGGTATTTTGTCATGCCATACAGCCAATAACACAGAGTCACCAACGGCACCTTCATAAATCCTCACACACGCATACATCCATGTATACATACACCAGATTTGCTCACACATGCCCGTAATCACATCGTGCACTTTGCATCAAAGTAGGCTGATCGAACCAGCTGGACATCCTGCTTATTTTCATGTGTGCTGACTTGTTCACACATATAATAGCTGTTGGACGAAATGAAATTTTGAATGTGTTGGTGAGCAGATGGAGACCATATCATCAGCCAGACGGCGACCATTTAAATGATGAGGCAGTGGAGCACCTCTTGTCATCCACAGTTTTGTTTGCCTAATTCAGTCCTTGTAAATTCACTCCGCAATCGGCAGCATGATTCCTCACAGTTTACTGGCTGATGTTACAGCGATGAAACAGATTTTTTTCTCCGCCTCAGTTGCCTTGTTAGCTATCGGCTCATACAAAAGGCTTTCAATAACAGAATACTAAACCTTGAGGAATTTTCAACATTACAGAGCAATAAGATATTGAGATCAACTACGATTCAGTTTAATTTTTTTTTTTTTTTTAATATTATGATGACGAAGCTTTGTTCCAGAAGATATGAAGTCGATGTCTATGTCAGGATGACTAACAACGGGAACAAATGTTGTGACTCATTAAGTCTCTAAAGTCAGTGACATTTCTCACCCGCGTGAACACAGCACAATACACAATTTCTCTAGACACTGCATGTAAAAGACAAGGTTATTGGTATGACAGTTGCAACTGTCGCAGCAGAAAGCCAGACTGATTCAAAGATATCAGGCACACGAGAGACAGATGACTGAAATATGTTTGCTATAAACGAGCCATAACATCTGGAGTTTCTCTCATTTGACAGAAACAACAGCTGGGCATTCGTGCTCAAAAATGCATTGGTCATGATATTTGTAACCAATGTTAATATTAGTAACACGTATTCATGATTTCACATGACTCAGCACCCATCTGAAAATGATTCCAATCTAGACCAAACTGGGAAAGCAACCACATATGTTCTTCCACCCATTTGGTCTTTGTTTTTTTTACCAGTTGATTATTTCAGTGATTCTCAACTTGCGACTGGGAAGTGTAGCGAAAATTTGCCTTTTACAAAGGTTGAAGGACTTCCCCCATTCAAATGTTTGTCACCTGTTGTCAAATTGCTGCCTGCTGTCGGAGCACTATAAGCTCAGCAGGGATTTCTAGCCATTTCAAGGGTCAGTCCACCCAAGTTTCACCCAATTTTATTCACTTAATGCTTGAGCAACATAATATGTTGGGAAATCCATTACCTCAGTATTCTGAAATTAAGAAATCTTTGGTCAAGAAGGTCACTGTGAAATTTGAAAGTGGATAATTAAAAACAGGCATTTATCACGCAGCTTTTGAGTCAGTTCTGACCTCTTTGGTTGTGCCATCAAGATTTGATCCCACGGAGACAAAACAGTGGTGTTCCTTCTAAATGTATGTGATGTCTGTGACCTGTGAAACCCTGAGATGTCTGAGGAGGTCCTGGGCTGAAATTCCAGGCCTCCCCAGTGTCTGTCTTCACAATACACAGACAAAAGCATGAAACCCAAGACCAGGAATGAGTCTGAGAGCTGAGACCATCAATGGGAAGATGAATGATTGACTAATTACAACAACAACAAAACTTGCTGAACATAATCCACGAGGGACAGAAAGGGTCCAATTATCCGTCGTAGCATGATGGCATTTTATTCCAAGCTGACTGTCAGTCAGATATCAGATTTCATCTACAGAGACCCAGTTTCATCAGAGCTAAATATAACATTTGTGAATAATTGAAGAAGACAAGGTCATACGTGTGCAATACCATGCGGCAGACAAGCAGAACTGCAGACAGGGAGCGTGTGCAATCAGTAAATGAACCTTCTCTCCAACTTACTGTGGAAGAATATTTTTTCAATCAGTTTAAGTCTTGGCCACTAGTGGGGATGTGCAAGATGTCCTCAGGACGACAGACAGCATCATGCTGACCTGAGGTCTAACTGCTGTACAAACTGAAAGGCATGAAACAAGACACACTTTACAACAAAGGCTGGCAACTCAAAAACTGTCAGTGTGTATCCTCTGTCGTCTTAAAAGCTGCTGCAGGGCCTTTTGGCAGCAGCCCCCACCCCACTCCTGCACCTCCACTGGTGTTATTTCAGCTAGTACGGGTCGTTGACCTCTCCCTGTGAGTCATAGCAAAGGCGTCTTCTTAGCGGTTACAAAAGCATTAAGCTCCAAGGCCCTGAGAGAACTAGGAGTCTTAAATGACACGCACAAATTAAGATATCCATACACCGGTTGATATGCAGGCACACATTCCGACACACGCAAATAAACTGCAGTTGCACCGTACGTCATCGTGGAGCTGTAGCGTAAACAGTGAGACAAACATACAAACCAAAGTGAAGATGTGCCTGAGACACACATGCACACAATTACTGCTGTGATACCATACCATGCACCTGCCTGAGCTGCAGTCACACACTGTGACACAGTTGAACCCCAGTGTAAACATCTTTCAATCTGAATTAACTCCAAAAACAAAAACGCAAGAGGACGTGTCTGTGACTCCATCACCTGGTAAATCTAATCTGTGTGCATCTCCCTCTCTCTCTGTCGCTCCTTCTACATGCTTCATGTCTCTGAACACAAGAAGGAAACTCGCCTGTATCTCTGCGCAACAGGGTTGACCACGGTGGTGAATCCCTGCACACTACAGGTCTTTCAGGGGCTTTTGAACAAATTTAAAGCCTCTTGTGGGTACAGACTCCATTCAGAGCTTTTATCCCCCCTTTAAAAGGCAATGCAAGCAGTTTGGGCTTACGTGCCCTCACTGTTCCAGTCTCAGTGTAATTAACAGTATGTCCTTGAATGTAAACCTTGCTTTCTTTTTGGTAAAGGTTAAGACTTTGTAAATCTGTCCAACACAGATTCAGGGATGGGAATAGAGGATAAGCCACATTTGGGTCAGACCCAGAAAGCAGAATCTGAGATTTATATATCAGTAGTGTATATAAATGAAATATGGTGTTAATGATCTAACAAAGCTGAACTGAAACGTATAGAGCACATCTATACTGCTTCAGCAAATTACACATCTAAATGGAGAAAGTAAACCAACGTATTTCCTTGCATCTCTAAGATCTCAGGCCAGTGAATGTGTGTCAGAACGTGTGAGACAGTCAGAGAATGAGAGGTAGGGGGATTGCCGTACAGAATGGGCGTCGGAGGGTCACAGATATCAGATTTGGAGGAAAAGCACTCCTGCTTCCCACAAATAAAGACTTTTAGAAGGGGTCCAGTCAAAGTGTCTTGCAGCAGCAGGTTGCACGGTGAGCCACCTCGCCTGGAGTATAAATAACTCAAATTGTGTGACTTCAGTAAAACTCAAAGAAAGATGGATAATTTGAAATCTCCCCATCTGAACGCATGTCGACAACAAAGAGTCAATAAGCAGATTACAGGTTCATGCATCTGTACATACTGTGATCGCCCATGCATTCAAAAAAGATCACAAGTATATGCAATTAGTAAAATAGCGAAGTTGTTACTACTTTATCTCCTGAAAGGCAGTTACTTATTGCCCCTTTAGAGACTTCTATGCTACATCCCTCCACTGAGACAGACTGTCAGACGGAACCCTGCAGGGTTTCTCCCAGTCCTGCTCGGGCAAGCAGAAACAGCTTGGCTGTCACTCTGAATGAAACACATTCCTCGACAAAAGGAGAATATGGGGCCTGTGGTGTCAAAATAGCAGTTACAGTATAGGAAGGGGGAGGATGGGTGTACTCTCCTGTTTATGGGACAGAAGAAAGCTGGAACACCTTTGAATCAATGATCATTTTTGTCAATATATTCCACAAATGTAGAAAAACAATTACATCCTCTGTTGACCAGTGAGAAAACCGGTTCCTTCGTTAGTTCTTTGGTTGAAATTTAACCAAACCTCATGAAACATTTATGTTTAGGGACTGGACCACTTTCAAGATAACTATTAGTTCATCTCACTGCTTTTATATAAACATTGTTTATATAAAACACAGTTCATTGAAGTTACTCAAAAAAAGCTCAGTATTACTCCACTACAAACAAAGATCTGATTAGGTATTACAGAATCAGAAACACTTTATTAATCCCCAGGGGGAAATTTCACAACTTCAAACCTAACATGATTGAGATGCAGGATATTACCAAAGACCTAAAAGCTTCCAGCTGCCTCGCAGCCTTTCGTAGAATGATCCCCCTCCAAATGGACTGTGGCTTCTTGTACCTGTAATGACTCTACTAATTAGTGCAGTGTGAAGTACGAGCATCCGGAAATGTTTGTAACTGTAACTGCCCCACAATGCCTGGGAGCTGTTATCTTAACTAATGACAGACTCGGCGCTGAATCCAAACCTCACTGATTGCAATACATGGAGAGACGAGCTGAAACCAGCTGAAACCAACAGATGCTTACCATCAACATGCATATTGGCTTTTCACACTTGGACATTAAAAAGCTGAGCGGCTAGTTCATTGAGTTTCCTACTATCACCATTTGTGAGGTGTTTGCTAGTGTGGAACAGTATTTTGACTACTCAGCAGCACCCTCAGGATACAGTCTTTACTACATACTAAACAGACATGCATCACAAATAGCAAGGAGCGTTGGGAAAATCTGAGTGTTGTTCTGCCTGGAGGGGCATTTCAACACGCAGCTGTGGGGATTTAGCTCCCTCTGCTGTCTGCAACTGGACATAGGCCACTACACCCACTGTGTTTCAATCAAAAGTGTTGTTATATAAAAGGTAAACTGCATATATATGCATGTAATTTTTTTTTTTTTTTTGCCGTTGTGTGTGTGTGTGTTTTTTCTTTCTTCAATGAGCTTTATGCATAATGATCAGAAAAACAACGTCGCTTGTCGTCTTTTGTCATGTGCCATCTCACATCGGCACATGGCAAAAAGAAAACTTCACTCAACAGGTGGTGCTCTCTGAACAAAAACACACCTGTGGAAAACCAAACACAATATACAAAGGGCCTGTCAAGAGCAAACACTGTCTCTTAGCTGATAACGCACATGGTCAAGATACTGAGGAAACAATATAAAGTGATATCTCTTGAGGACCTTGGAAAAATTGCTGCATGGGCTCAACACACCATATGGATGTCAGAGCACAAAGGAAAAACACAAACATGTGTTAACAGATATTATGTTTCCTGGTGATGGGACTCAGTGATTAAGTCCCTCAAGGTGTTGGCTCTTTGGCGTGTAATTGGGCATGAGATGACTTGCAAGTACACCTATGGATGGATTATACACGTACACTCCCTGCCAAAGTAAACCTCACTTTCAGGCAAGACAGAAAATTCAATTCATTCCTTCTTTGGTGCCAACCATGCATAGAATATCTACATGATCCACGTGCTTGTGAGCAGTATAGAGAAGATGCTAACACAGCCATGTGTGCTGTTAATGGTGTTCCTCAGCAGAGGGAGATCAAATCACTGCGTGGTTTATTATGGGGTTCAATGGGACACTGACCTCATTACAGTCCAAAGCACTTAGGTCACAGGACTGTCATTAGCATGCAACACACACACACGCACACACACAGAGCAAATACACATATCAAATGTGAGACAGGTGGGGGCGGACAAACAGGACGACAAAGTCCATCCAGGTCATCTTAGGAAAGAGAAGCCAAATATGAAGTATTCAGTTACACTAACTTGCAGCAGAGGTACTTCAACTTTACTTTATTCACAGTTTTTATTTCCTTTATAGGTGTCCTATTTAAAAAGCACTGAGCTCCAATTTGGCCAATTTATCCAGTACACATCTATAGCTTTACAGCAACAACAATCCACACTTCTTTGTCCTACTAATGTGCGAGCAACACAAAACATACTAACTAAAAAACTAAAAAATAAAATTAAATGACTATCTGAAGATTATTCAGTCAACAAAACCCTATTTTGTCCATGACACAATAACAGGTACAGAATTTAATGCAGAGAGAAACATTATAAACATTCAAAATCACATTGGGAAAGAGACATGGAGCATACAGCCTTGTGAGTCTTTGGGTGAACTTGAGGTAAAGGCTTCATCTCGACTCTGACAAATCATTTACCTGCTTCCTGTCCCTGAAAAGAATGGAGAGGGACTCTCCCACACCTGGAATCCACACACTGCTTGTCTAATATAGGCAAGGTTGGAGGGTCACAGAGTTGAAAACGTCCTATTCAGGTTAGCTACACATTTACGAAGGGGTATCTGAGTCTGACCACCTAGATACAAACATAATATACTCTGAATCAGGAGAAACAGGGAGGGAAGATGAGATATCTTATTCTTAACAAATAGTGCATTTCATAATCCCTTTCTGACAGGAACATCGAGGTGTCCTCAGTCCTTCTCAAAGAACAGGGTCATTCAGCAGGCACCAGGTGGCTACAGGTCAGAGGATATATCCCTTTGACTGCAGGTCACTGGTCTGACTCCACGGACCAGCTGGGAAAGTCTAGATGAGGGGGATGGGTGGCTAAGTGAGTGACAGTGTCACATCCGTTGACAAACTGACAGGAAGACGTCCGTTGTATACGTAAGGCACTTCACCTCCACAGTGGCAGGTCACCGAACAATAAACAAACGAGGGCTGTTTGAAAGCTGGGTGTGTGGTTCAATTTTGAATCAATCTTTTCTTTCATCGAATGCCTGATTGTCACTAACAAATTACAGCTGCATGGCAAACACACAATCTGATAAATGCTACATGACCGTACCCTGAGAGCTGGCTGATCAAATCAACAGGCAGTTGTTTTCTGGTTGTGAGCACCACTTATTTGGTATTTAGCAACAAAAATGAGAGGAACATTGTTTGTTTCACCTATTTTCCTGAACTCCATTTGAGGTGAATCTGGAGGTGGATAAGTTAGAGAAATTGCAGCTGTTCTCTCTGCCACTGGCCAACAGGACAGTCCACAGCAAGTCTGAACTTTTCCTTCTACGGACGTCTGACACTCATCAAAGAGGCCAAGGGGTCCAATTTTGGGCCAAATACCAAGCCATATTTTGTCACCTCATAAAAAATGTCAGATTCCAGGCAAAACTATATTTAAGAGAATAATTTAACAAAAACACAAAAAGAATCTGAGCAGCTAGCTTGACTTAAGGGAGAAATATTCAAAGAACACACCTGAAGCTAAATAATTTAGGGTTTGCAGCATCAGCTCATCGCCAAAGAGGAATCCTGACAGTTGCTACCTGATCAACGACAGTGTTGCGTTTGAGGAATGGTCCACCAGCTGGTGTTGACAACGCTGTCATTCTCACTTCCCACAAGGATGAAACAATGTGGAGATCGGACATCCGGACTTAGGAGTGTTGACTTTGGGGATTAGGATCCATAACCGGATAGGCAGAAAATGAACAAATTATCTAGATACTTCTTTGAGAGGCATCTGAATGGGACTGCAGAGATGGAAAACAGAGCTGGCACCTTTGAAAGGATCCCTTGACCTTTTTGTTTCTTTGCAAAAGGGCCACATCTGTTACTCTGTGACATATCTGTGTGAACATATACACTGGATTTGTCCCTCGAGGCTTAGTTTGTGTACATATTTGTTTTTATGTGAGCGGTTGTTGTTTTTAATATTATCCTTTCCCACATGAGCAAAGGGAAGGTTATTGTAAGTTATGAAAATTTCTGTTGATAGTGGGGGCTGCAGGGAAATGATTGTGGTGGGAAAAACTCCAAAAGCAGCAGCACTGAAACAATCCACAAATTTAAACAAAAAAAAAAAAAAAAAGTCAACTGAACTCAGGGTAATTTATCATTGATCAGAAGAAGCTAAGAGACGACAGCGGTTCTGACGTCATGCTTTGTCTAAGTTGCTGCTTTTAATCAGTATCGTAGCAAGAAATGTGATGAAGGTATGCTCAAAGTGTCATTCTTTCAAGGTAAATGAAGAAAGATTAAAAAACATCATTTTATGTGAATCGGAGAAAGACAGTGTGGTCTTGTTTTGTTTAATGCACCTTAGAAGACACCATTAACATGATAATGTAAAAACTCTCATTGTTGTGGCTATGTTCCCTTTTATGTGGGCTCTGACTTGATGTTTGGCTTTTGTAACAATTCCTTCCCACATCGTGTGAGAATTTCCTGTCACACACTTTGAAAGCCTTTTTTTCGAACAGCAACCCCTTTAATGTCTTTCATCCATGTAATGAAACAGACATGTTAGATGGGCTGGTAAACTTGGCTTCAGAACAAACCAGCCAACATCACTTTTCCAGGAACGGACTGAGACAGTGATGTGCTGAAACATGAATTTAGAGGAGTGTTTTTTCATAGCTTACAGTGATCGGAACCATCCCGTACGGCTATTTATAGTCATCTCACACCTTCAAACTCCTGCAAATGTATAGCATACAGTATATATGCAGTCAAAGGTAATCCGCTACCTCTACTACTGTCCAGAGGAAAGAAGGTTTAGTTCTAATGCTGACAAGTCAATTCATGTGTCACGACAGAGCGATCAAAACAAACACTTTGAACTCATTAAAGATGAGGTCTGAGTCCCAGTGTCTCAGACAGTGTTTATTTCCGCTCACTGACTCATGCCAAAATGAGTAAAACTTTGCTCTGCAGTTAAATAGCATGAGTCAGGATAAACAGAGGTGGATCGGAAATTTCTCTAACATGGTAACAGATGGAGGGGAAATACGGACATCTTGATTAGCCAGACAGGCAACAACACCAGACCATTTTCAAATGTTTATACATTTACAAATATTTACGCCACCGCAAAGATGCCTGCACAAAATGACACATCATCTGTGCAGCCCAAGTTTCTTCAAAAGATTTTATCCTTACAGAAATTGCCAGTCTCGAAATCTAATGACAGCTCAACTACAGTGTATTCTTGCGCAGCACGAGAGGGGGAACCACCGAGGTGGTAACTGTTGCTAATAATACAGAGGTGTATGTCTGTTTTTTACACTTTCGGTATTGCGCATCTGAGCTTAGGTGTCTATGCAACTTGCACCACAGTAAACAGCCCAGTGAAAGGAGCTGAAGGGGATAGGTATTAAGCCTGGCTCTTCGCAAATCATCGGGCAATTCCAGCAATATCAACCAGGTCATTTCCTTGGCCTCTTAATCCCAAAATGAATGAAGCATGTGTTTAGACATCAAAAGGTCCCTGGACTCTGGCCGTTAGAGGAGCATTCTTCTGTGACCAGACCAATGAGAGGGAGTCATTTCCAGAGACCTTACTCAGCCAACCAAGCATTGAATGCTCACAAGTAAAAAAAAAAAAAAAAAAAAATCTAATAAGATAAACCGCACAAAAGTGCAAGTAAACAAGGTGTGTCATTGCCACGTAGTACTGATGATGGCTTCACACTCACACTCAAACAAGTACAGCAAACATGCAAGCTGTAAATAAAATACAAAAAAAAACTGCAGCCTCTCTTGTGTTTAAATAAGCAGAAGAAGTTATAAACACTAAATTGATCCACAGCTACCACAGTGGAATCTGTTTACTGATATGACATTGATCAATCGTGTGTTGATCAGTGTTGGTGTTGTGATGACTCTGAATCTGAGTCTGTCAGATCCCATCTTTCAATGTAAAGGAAAAAGGATAAGATCTTTAACATGGCCACACAGAAATCTCAATTTTTCTTCCCTGGTTCACATCCCAGCCCCCCTCCAAGTTCAAAAGCATAAACTCCTTATAAGAATAACACTTTACTCACAGTTAGCATGTTAACGAACTAATAAACTAAACTTTAGAAACTCTTGCAGTGAATGCAAGTTTATCCAAGGGATAAATAAGTCCACATGAGAAGACTTCTGATACACAACAAATGCAGGTAGGAACCTTAACAGACATCTCCTGAAATAAGCAAAAAGCATTGCTTGTCTTCTATAGAATATCATTCTCAGGTTAACCTAGTTTGTGCCTCTAACATATAATATTGTGCCACTGAACATCTGTTTCTCTTAGAGATAACTGCATCGTGACTTCTAAAGAGAGTATTTCCTGACTTGCTGAATAAAAAAAACGTGGCGGGCCTTAAATGCAAAACCACCTGCAAATGTAATGCTGTGCAAATTCGAGCGACACTCGGCATTTGACTCAGTGCTCAGTGTCTTTAGGGGAATATTTCAGGGGCACAGAGTTCAGCACAGAGTCCTGAGGCATACAAACATTTACCATATATATTTGCAAGCATGGGCACACCAGGAAACACCCATTATCCAAGAAAAAAGGATTTCAAAGGGAAATCTCATCTTAGTTCTGCAGATCAAGTCTAAAGAGTGAGTTGTGGAAGAAGAGCCTGGATAAGAAAGGAAATTCTCCAGCTTTGCATCTCCATAATCCATTGTAAGCAGAGAAAATGTTTGCAAATGAAAGGCCTCCTGGCAGACAAGACAATACAAGCATGCAAAGGAAACGGCAATAAAACCTCAGAGAACTGCTGACTCATTATCAAAATACAAATACATGGTAATGGATGAGGACTAAAGCTACATGTGCACCCACAGAGCAGTGAGCTGGTGGTCTGAGAAATCTTTTCACAACTTCACAGAACTTTTGGGTAACACAAGGATATAATGATCCAAAGCAACGTGTTTCTTCCCAGTAAATTTTAAACAGCCCAAAAACATGAAATGAGGTGGTAACTCTGTGGTAAATGTCAGTGTTAGCATCAGGTAATGGTTATGCGTGTGGGTTAGAAACGAGGCCAAACTCACATGCATTACGACCACAGCTTCAAAAATAATTTGGTCTCCCCACACCCAACCGAACTGACCTAAACAACCGGGCCTTTACACGCATTGCAACTTCCATAGAACAGGACATCACACATCCATTAAAACTCCACCTCATCCCAGTCCTCCCAGGACGAGCATACAGAGCACTGAGCTGCAGAAGGCCCCGCTTTGGGAAAAGCCTGATCCCTACTATTATAGTGGCCCCGAACAAAAGACCATACTGAACAGGCCAGAGTGTGGACTTGCTTGTTCGTCTTTTATTGCATGCCAAATGTGTGCTTTCTGTCTTGTTGTGTTTTTCTGTTTTCTTGTTGACGATGGACATCAAATGGAGAAGGTGCTATGAAAAATGATTTCCCCAAGGGGACAACAAAGTCTAAGTGTACGTCTAAGCCTAACTGCACTTGAATTTGAATCAGATTCACGTTATTTCTGACATTTGGAAATCAACCTGGAGAAACAAGCAGAGTATGTCCCTACTGTTTGCCAGTAGACATAATAAAGCCACCAACAAGACTCCAATGTGAGGTTTCATTGTGCTGCAGGACACATACTGCGTTTTTAATGTGTATTTAGATACTTTGGAATACCTTGAGAATTTTGACAAAGACTTTGGGAAGTAGGGGTCAAAGCGTACTACCTGAAATGCCATTTTAAGGCCTTTTCCAGTATGAGGACCAGTATGAGATTTAGAAACACAAAAAAGAAAAAACTGTCAAATCTCCCCTGCAGAATACTTGATTTCTGTTATAAATGTTAGGTCTCGTGATGTTTTATTCATTACATTTTTGTTTCTCTGACCAACTAAGTGCTTGGTCGACTATTAGAGGGAAAAAAAATCTGACCTTTATGGCAAAAATTTGCTGAATGGTCCTATAATGGTATGTCAAGTAAGTTTAAGTACTTTAAGAGTTTATACCAAAAAAGGGCATTGTTGTTTATATGCCGGACCAAAGATATGTCAACATTCAAGACACAGACCATCTTTGACCAACAAAGATGTCCATCTTTTCAGTATTCACTCCCAACCCTAAACAGCCCCCTCTCACCTCCAGCCCAAAAGCCCAAAGTGAGTGAAATTATCCCATTAGAACAAAAGAGCCTCTCTACAAAAAAAAAAGGGACAAAAGAGGGGAAAAAAGGAATTCCAATCATGTTGGTTCAGGCTCTGCAATACCCAAATGTTGCATGTGAAAGGGGAATGGCAGGCAGACACACCAGAAGCATCGCCCTGAGGCGCTGGTTTTGTGTGGTCAACAGGAGAAGGTGGGGTTTTCTAAAAAACAAAAACAACAACAAGAAGAAAAACTTATTTCATCGACATACATGGAAATCTAGGAAAGTGGAAAATTTTTAGCAACTTTACCAATAAAAGTGTTCAAATGTTAACACTGAAAGTGTTGAAGTCAGTTATTTGGCCTCATGGTCTCATCTGCAGGAATTGTTTTGCTGTACAAGTACAGAATATAAACTCATTTAAAAAACCGCCCCTGAGTCCTCAAATGAGAATATCAGAAAACATCACTGCAAGCACCTTATGTAGGAGTTACAGAGACAAATATCTGGACCCGGTAAAACATGTCTAAATGATTTCTAAGGGATTTAGGAGAGGGAAACGATGGAGTTGTTTTCTAACCACATGTGATTTACTTGTGGTCTGTACTTTCATGAAGCAAAAATACAGCTGACAATTTGGGGGGAGAGAGAGGAAGGAACAGAGATCATCCAAACATATCAGGCAGCAACTGGACTGCTGTGGGTCTTGATCTTTTTAACAGACCTACGGGGATTAACTTCATTGTTGCTTTGGCATTAGTCAGGTCGCTCAATGGCAACAAATGGGGGCAGAATAGTTCCTTCACTGCTTGAAAAGAAAAGTGAGGTTGGTTTGAATTCAAATTTTGAGAATGTGGTGCAGTTCTAAAAATGTGGGAGTGAAATTTTTGATTATGTATTATATTATCATATTATATTTATTGTGAATTTCAAGGCGGTTAAAGTAATATTGGGTGAGCAGAGCAGATTTTAGCTCCAATTTTACAATGATTTGTCAGAACACCAATATGAACAGACAAAAGTAAAAGGCTTTAATGGCTGCACAGTGTAATGGCCCTAACTTGCTTGAACCAATCAAGGTTAGTCACTCCTCTTCCATCCCACTCAACATGTGTTTTATATATTACATTTTTCTGTAATTCCAGATGGAGAACAAATCTAATTCCAGACCAGTTCTGGCAGGCTGGACTCATGAGACAACCCAGAGTTGTATCTTTCTACTGCGAACCAAAACATTAAATGTGCTCACTGCGTTACGTTTGTTAGTGTCCATTTCTTTCTGTCTTCTAAATTCGTATCTCCTAAAAGTGTTTCACTTTTTTCATTTTAGCTTTTGTTCTTTTGTCATAATAATGATGCGATAAAAGATGTGCCAATATCCAAAGACCCCACATGCAGATTCCGGACCACACGACACCGAGGCGTTCAACAAAGCCTATCACTTTCATAGTCATGGTTCAATGTTCCGAATACAAATATGGACTGATGTTAACACCAATATTAACTCCTTGTGAAATATATATAAAAATCTCTTTTCAACGTACCATTAAAGTGCCACTAAAGCTAATCAGTTATCACAACAATGAATAAACAAACAGGACTAAATCTGACAAAGCATTCAATTGAAAAACTTGGTGCGTGAGTAACATTTCATCGTGTTGCAAAACAGTACAAATGAATTATCCATAGCTCTGCTCCTTATAGGGAAACCTTGAATGAGCTTCAAGGACACTGAATACACACTAAACCCTATAAAAACTGGACAAAACAAATCGTACAAACAAAAACTTAAAAGGCCACAGTTAAAAACAGGAGTCCTAAAGAACTGGGTCATCTCCACACAACACTACCACATACCTTTTAAATTCTGGGTGGGGCACACATTTCTTGGCCATCTGAATACCTGCTCTCTTTACTTGTCCCTCTCTCTGTCCCTTGCAAGTTTACTTTTATGACCTGGTCCTTGGGGAAAATGCGAGGTTGTTGGGGTGTGGAGGTCACTTAAACGTACGGACCCTGTGCTTGTAGACGAAGGACAAAAACGGGAAACCTTCATCCTTTCTTACCTACACATCAAAGATTTGACACAACTGGGGAGGCGAAGCCAGACCCACAACTACAACATTCTGCTGCTCCCACACACGTCAGTGAGCCATTCAGCATCTGTGGGCCACCGGAGCAAGAGAACTACTACACAAGAAGAGGAATGCATTTGTTCTGAAGGCCTCGTCAGTGCTGCCCGTTTATACAGAGCACACAGTGGCCTATACACTGCTTGACATCAGGTCCCATTACTGCCGATAATTGCAACTGTTTTCTATTTCACCTATTGCAGATTTGATTTCTTCTTTTTGTAACTACTGTGTCATTTGTTGACAGATTCTTCGGAATTTAAATTTCAGACTTTTTTTTTTTAACATCAGGGTTAGGGTTATGTGTGTTGTACAGAAATACCTCAATGTCAACAACCCTGAAATTTCTGAGCAGACATTCATGCCATTATCACATCAATATTGCCCTTTCAGTGATACCCAACACCTACAAGCAGCATTTCATGCTAATTAGAAAATATTACCATGCTAACAATCAAAACTGACATTGCGAGCGTTCGGTTAATATTTAGCACAAAACTGTGCTAGCTGTGTCACTGTAAAACCACACTGACCAAATATGATGGCTGTAGAGTCTCGTTTGATCATTTCTGATATCTGTATGAGCCAAAAGTTCAAAAGACATGAGTCAGTAATTATACCACCTCAAAAACATTTTGAGTTGGTGTTGCTCCAACTGCCCTGGGAGCCATAATTAAGACTGACACTTCTTTCCTAAGTTTAAAGTTTGACATGTCTACTTTACTTTGGTCCCACAAATCAGGGGCTTAGCTTGAAAATTCAAGGTGTTTCTGAATTGGTAACAGCAACATTTAAAGATTCTCCGCCTTTGAAAGTGTGGAGTGTAGCTGTCCTTGGCCACTTAAGAAAAGATTCCAAAAAGAAAAGAAGTCAGACTGGGCACAACACAGACAAGATCTCAGAGTCCCGTGGTGTTTCACTTGGCTGGTGGAAGATGTTAAGTTATAATACATGGCTATTGTCCGCTTTCAGCATTCCCCACGAGCTGTGACTATTCACCCAGGAGACTTCACTGAGTGCGTGTGTGTGTGTGTCAGACTTGAGATGGGGAGCACAGACAAAATGCTGTTTGGACTTAAGGATGGGGTGAGAGAGAGGACGAGTGAGGTGCCGTTTCATTGTGGGTGATAGAAATCCTTAACTCAACAAATGCACGTACACTCACACCAGAATTCGGAGCCCCCCCACATACAAACACACACACACACATACTTCTGGTGGCAAAGAGAGGTGAATTTCAATTGGTAGGAGGTGGGTCAGCGGGTTTGTGTGTGTGGCCTCATTTTCTTCTTTCTAACAAACAATGAACCATTCAGCTGGAGAATAAAAACAACAAAAACTGCAAACATATGCCACAGCAGCTCCAAACTGTTGTAGGGAGGAGCTGAAAGCTTTAAGGTAACACTAACGGTTTAATAGATTCTCTCATATGCTTTGTGAAGCTGCAGGCTAATTCAACTTGCCCTCTGCAGTTCAGTGTTTTGTGTGTGTGCATTTGTTTGTTTCTTTCTTTATTTCTTTCAGGCTAAACATGTATTGCAAAAGAAATAGATAAGACTAAATAACCAGAGCTAACAATGTCAGTATTCCAAAATGAGTGAAAACACCTCGGACCCCCAGAATACAAGTCCAGGAAACCGTTAGTCATGGGTTGTTAGCATATGATGAGCACTCATAAGCATTTAATAACCCCTGGGAGGACTCAGGCTCATGCTTGTCAGCGAATTAACTTTCATCTTTTTGGGGGTTTTATTTGGAAGGAAATCATACAGTTCTCTGGTTTCACTGAAACACCAATTTAAGCTTTTAATTTGCAGAGTGTGAGGTTTTGGTTTTGGCTCTGCCATCTTCATCTGCAAAAGGTAGGAGGTGCAGTCCTTTCTGCCTCTTCAACTTAATAAGGAAGCCAGTCTTACAGCTATGCCACTTTTAAGCCCAGATCAGACCTATTAGGTAACGCTGCAGTAACCCAATAGCACTGCTCGGCTGTATGGGCTGAGCGGCGGTATGCATAGCCGGAATGTGTCCAAATACCTGAGCACTGGCAGGAGGGAAAAGCCACATGGAAGGTAAAGAGCAGGAATTGGACGCAAGTCTGAGTCTGAGACATTCTGAGGGCTTTTTCTCCTGATACAGTTCAAGCACTATGAACAATACACTGAACCAGCTCAACACCCCCTCCCCTCACCCCCCCACCCCCAGATCCATCTCAGAGCCCTGTCTTTTGAAAAACTGTCTGCCATCAGCTCAGGTCTCCGCTGGGTTTATCAAGGAGTAAATTGTTGCCAGTGTACTTTTCACCCTATTGTACATTTCCAGTGATGTATTGAAGGCTTGGAAAGTTGCCAACCTCTTAAAACAAGACCCACCACTCCCACAGACACACCTAAGTAGCCCACTGTTCTTGTCCTGCACTGAGACGCAGTCAGGAGCCTGGGGAAAGTGTCTGAAGAGGGTTGGGGAGGAGAGGAGTTGCCTTGCCTTTAGGGAGAGCATACTGTGGTATTGGAGGTGAAAAAGCCATCCATCAATTCGGAGTAACAACAGAGCACCTCCCCAACATATAACTTTACAAACATCTCAAGCCTTGATATAGGCTCCCTTTTGGGGTTTATTGCTCAATATATCAGCTCCAATTGGTCTTGGTTTCCTGGTCCCTTAAACATCAAGTGAATTTGCAGCTGTATCCTTCCCTGTAAAATGGTGTTTACACACATTAACTGTCATGACTACGAAAAAAAAAAAAAAAGATTAATTACAATACCGGTAAACTTACACTCAAGCACACCCATCATATCGTCTTGAGGCTGGAGGGAAGCATGCAGTTGCAGACCGCAAAATCTAAAGCACCTCACCACTTGAACAAAAACGCAAGTCTTTTAGCGGCTTTTTTTTTTTTTTTCTTTTAAGCTGTCAACAAGTTGAAGCACGTCCAGTAACTGAGGAAGGATGTGTGGCTCTGAACTGATGCTGCACCAATTGCTGTTGCTCCCTATGGTAGACCCTCAAGTTACGACTCTGAGCTGAGGTCAATCTGGTATCAGGCGTCAGGAATAAATCAGATCAGCAGCCTTTTCAACAGAGCACCTCATTTCAAGGTTTAACAAGAAACAATCACAAAAAATGAATCACTATGTGTGAGGATCATGATTTATCTTACTTAGTTTGAGGGTTTGAAACTAAACGAATGACCGTTCTGACAAGCTTGTTAAACTGTATTCATTTAACTTACAAGGCTTGTCTCTCTGACTGAGATAGCAGTTATAGATTGTGAGTGTTTGCTACAAAGACCGATGTGTTTTTCCAAAGGGATGATCACAGAGCTTTATCTCAGTCTGGACTGTCAGACTACTCTCAGTAAAATAAAACAAATTCTTTGAACCATGAACCAAATACCTGGAAGTTTTGATCATCTGACAGCGTACTTGCGAGAGCACGCTAGATTTCAGGAAGTAAATCAACAATCGTACAGGTGAAACAAAGAATTCCGTGGTTCTTCTGAAATCTGTCTAAATTGTAATAGAATACGGGAGGGGCAGAGGATTATTCTACACAAATGGAAAGGAAAAAACACAGTCTACACAGTCTAACCAGAAAACAATGACTAAACAACGTGAGTCCAAACCACAGACCACTGAGTTCACACATTGTGAACTCTCTAATCTGCCCACTTGACCCATTTCCACAGCAGCTTCACAGCCCATTTTGCTCAAACAGAAAATCACCCAGAAAATATCAGCAAGGGACTGAGTGAAGGCAGAGTCCAGTTTCTGTTCAGGAAGTAAAGAAATCCAAGAGTATGTATAAAACCACTTTTGAAGCTGAAGTAGGATTTGTAATTAACAATTTTAATAATAAATCATTTATAAATGGCACCAGTTGATTAAAGACTAGAAAGTATTTAGTCACTAACACTTAGACTTCCCAGGTGGAATTGTTTCTCACAACAGCACCTGGCTGTGGCTTTCCAAACTTAGAGAAAGGTCAAAATTATGATGGCTGAAATTGGTTAGTCTCTTCAGCTGGTTAAATGAGTTTTCTCCTTAAATATAGTGATTGTTTGGGGCTGATGTTAATTAGTTAATAGAAATTTCAAGAAGCGGGACAGCAATTACAAAACAATAATGATCGAGGTCAAGTTTTAACCTCACAGAAACCAAAGCCAATAATAATCAGATCTAGTTGCACTGCATGCTTTTATTGTGAAGCAGCTTCAGAATATGCTGAGTTTGCATCATATGCGTCAATTATCTGTTATGGGCGGGGGTGTTTCGTTCGAGGCAAGGAAAAACCCCTTGCTGAGGTAGTGTACCAAAAGTGATGAAAAAAAATGGTGGTTAGAGATGCCTGTCTTCTACAATAGATCTTACTTTGAAGATGCATCGCCCGAGCTAGAATCTGTCACACCCAAGAGCACTAATGTAAATGCCTGAAATATGACAAAGAAACAAAATAGAAGAGTAAAAGAAAAGAAAGTGGATTTTTTTTTTTTTTTCAATAACAGTTTAAATTGTAAATAGCTCAAGGAACCTGAAGTCTAAAACTGCGCTCTACGAATCAAAAGGTACATTATGGTCACATTCCAATACATGCTCATATCTAATAAAACAGAGGCCCACCTCTTTGGTGTGTAGACCGTCCACTGTCAAATTTCTCATGCTATCAGCATTCTTAAAATTCTCCTGCCAGTCACACAGGGTAATTTATTGAATGACCATCCGCTAATCTTGATGCCATGTTCCAACACAGACACACTCACACTGACACGCAATGAATATTACATCAGTCAAGACATACTGGGTAGTCATTGTTAAGCTGCTCAGCCACACCAACACTTGCGGGCTTTGGCTCGGAAAGTGTAGGTTTCATCATTTTGACACAATAAAGGCAGGACCCAGACATCAAATGTCTCAGAAAGTAATCTGGATCATTAGTTATGAACTGTAAGGCCCATGTCAAGGCATGTGCGTAGATAATGATTGTTTCAGTAGTGTCTCCAAAATAAATGAAAAACAGATTTGGCTTGTGTGCTGTATTTTACTGTTTTATTTTTGTTTGATGAAAGCATTACTGATTTGGCCTGGTTGCGAAGTGAAATGTTAAAGGTAATTAAACACAATGATACTAACTGGCAAGTAATACTGTGAGTCAGTATATTGTAGATTGTGCGCTTTCAAGGAAACAATTTTACAATGTTTGATGTTGACAGATTGTAATAGTTGTCCAGTGTATATTAACTGAGAGTGGAAAGCTGCTACACCACATACATGATAACATTTTTTTAGTCCCTCAAATTTGCTGAATCAACTACAGTGTGGAGGATATCTTAATACAGTCAAGATTAAAACTGAAAAGAGGAGTCGTTTGTGGACAAATGTCTGTAATTTAAACCTCCTCTAATTTTCCCCCTTTTTCATCACTCTCAGTATTCTCAGATCAGCCCCTGTTTGTGCTACTGACTGTGGTCTCTACTTTGAGTATGTTAAAGACCGTGTTTTGACACAATCCCACAATATACCACAAAAAGTTAAAAAGCTTTACCAACCCCTTTGAAATTTGAATTTTAAAGAAACCATTCCTGTGAGCATGAAAGATGTGATCTTCTCTGGGGATGCAACGAGCAACTTTGAATATGTGCAATTGCATCTACCGTGCACTTTTTTACAATTTACAATTGCCACCTGCACTGTTTTCAAGCTTCAGCACATAATTTGATTCATTAAAAGTTCTACTTGCCTACACTGGTCTTAGAGTTACAAAGCGGCTGGGATGCTGGCAAAGCTGCAAATGCGTATGCAAATTGCCCAAGTATTCCACATAAAACAAGAATGATTTCCATCCATTGCTGCTCCTGTTGCTGAATGCTTAAACTAATGAATCCCCCAGGTGAAGATGACGGCTTCACGCAGAAAGAATGTACAGGCAGATCGTATTTCTGCACGAGCTAGTTTGTGTAAGCGGCAGATTGTTGGATCAGTCTGTTGGCCAGTCCCACCTCTATGTCCTGTTGCTGGTTCTTTGAACCCACTAGGCCTCACTCAAGCGTTGAGTTTGAGCTTTTGAGCTTTGCAAAACACTTCAAAAACCTGTCAATGCAAATCAACACTCTGACAGTAAATCAGACCATGAAAAGGGGTCCAACACGTCTTTTCTGTCACAAAGCTTCCTCTATCCTTCACACTGGGGGAAATCACAGACCCAGACCCTTGACATAGCTAGTCTGATGATGTCAAACAAAAGAGACAAAAGTAACTTATGTGTGATCTCCCACTTCTGTACCGCAGACAGGACAATTAAATACCTAAAATAAAAGAGTTGGTTCTTTGGTAACCAGAATTGTCACCGTATTTGAAAAACACAAACAATTAAGAGCCATTATCTGGCCCTAGTCCCTCACATAGACAGTAATTCGCACATTCCGTTATAAGGGGTCTTGATGGGCCACAAAACTTTAACTTATTTACGACAATATCATCATGCACCCCATCGGGTCAATAATGTTGGGCAAACGAATACCTCACCTTCAACTGACACTTTAATCCCCTGTAATGAACAGAGATGATGGCTGGAGGGGGATGACGTTATGCTTGTGGCTATATCAGAGGCCTGAGAGATACAGTAGATGAAGAGCAGTAAGTGGGACAAAGAGGGCTTTCATCAGCCAGACAATATCAGGGCCCACAATTAGTACAGGCCAGACTAGAGTCCAGGGTGCCAGCGGTCATTGTTCCCCCCAGTGTGTTCTTTTCCTCAAAAAGCCCACAGGTCATGTTCTTCCTCTGTTTCAGCTTAAGCCAAGGAAAGGCATTTTACAATCCACGTGATGCAGCTTTGGTGAGCTGGTACACCGGCCTGATATGAAACGAATGAACTTAGTGAACCAGCTGAAAAACATTTTGACTCCACAGACAAGAAGTACGACCCCAGTGGATTTATGTTCAAAAATGATACCAAACATAAGAGGTATTATACCTGAAAAAACATTGTGTCTTGTCCAAAGTAAACTTGGACAATATCCCGCAGATTTTTTTTTTCCCTCCTCTTTCTCAAATCAGCTCTGTGACTTGCATGATTGATTTGGCTAAAATTTTTACGCCGGATGCCCTTCCTGCCACAACCTTTCTCCATTTCTCCAGGCTTGGAACCAGCACAAGCCTATCACTGGTTTGCCCAGGAGCTCTACATGCAAAGCATGCAGCTCTACCACTGAGCTATGTCGGCAGGCTGGTCAATATTCTGCAGATAAATAAAACATTTATTTTCAAAGTAGAGGGCACATACCCAAATGACACAGATACAAATCAAAAAATAAACTGAGGTTGGATCATTTCTTCTCAAATACAACCTCTTCCTCTGATCTGATCTATGAATAAATTTGCAAACCGCAGCTGAAAATCTCTTTCAGAATAGGTTAATACGTCCAAGAGAGCATACAAATGCCTCATTATTTTTGCATCAAGTGCAAGTTTTCCGTCCCTTTCTATTTTGACTTCAACATTGACAGACACATTCAAGGCAAGAAGCTCAAATTGAAACACTTTACAAAGCCGGCTCAATCACCATGTCCAAATAAGGTTATTAATTGAAGTTGGGAAACCACGGGATTCTGCTGAACATGGCAGTAACTGAGTTTCAACGGCATCTTTCACCCAGCCAAGTGGCCAGCTAGGAAGGGAATTTCATTGCAGATCTTTTAGCCAGCTCCCTGGCTGCCAGTACTGCTGTCTCAGTGGATGAACAGCCCTACAAATCTTTCACTGGACCTCTAAATATTCAACATCCCCACGGTTGGCCTATGTCCCTCCTCTCTAACCCTCTCAATAGATGGCACTGTGCCATCTAGCCCATAACAACCACAGACTGAATAGAGGGCACCCATCATTGTCTGAAAGCTCATGATTCACACAACAATTAGCAGCTTTCGAGTTATGAGCAACCAAGGCATTCACGTTGTAAAAATCCAAGCTCAGCACAAGATCCAACAGGAGCCTAAATCTCCTGTCTCACTTTAATGTCAAGCCATGTTTACAGAAACACGGATAATGGGACATCTTTACTGAGGTTTTCGTCAACACAAGTAGGGTTGATACAGTATGGTGGGACAGTTAAAGTCAGAGCAAATAGATGATTAAAAAAAAAGGTGGGCTGAACATATGACAAGAGAAACTGTTCAATTCTCCACTTGTCTTCCTAATTTATTTAACTACCTAACATCCAATCCAATAGCGAGCACACCTGGAAAGTGTAGTTTTTGACAGGTACAGTGAAGACAGGCCATGTCATCGAATCCAAAACCTCGCCCAAAGTCCTCCTTCAAGCAAGACCATACGAGAGTGGATGACTGAGGTACAGGACTTGGCAAATCCCTCTTTTGTCACAGGAGCTCTAGGCTTGATGGTAATCTCCCCGTCCCATGGGATTCTCCTCAGTTCACACCCCCATGGTGTGAGTTTTGTTGGGGGTTAAAAAAAAGAGAAGTGCCTACAGACATGGCAGCTCTTGAAGGACGGGTGAATGAGTGGAATTCAAGGATGCCTTGAAAAGCGGCCTGCACATCACAAGAGTCAATCGAAAGATAAGAAGACATGGAGAGCAAAAAGAGGAATATAACAGCATCTAAGGTTTGAAACACACAATGACATTCCCGAGTGGGGCCTCATGAAATGCTGAATGGTCTATTCATTCATTTAAAAAAAAAAAAAAAACACACACACACACACACACATTGGGTGGTAGCTGGTGTTAAGAGTGCTCTCATCTGATGGTTTAGATAAGCTTGTATTCCCAGGTATGAATCTGCAAGGTGCTTATGCAATAATGTTGAGATCATGTCACAAGCCAGGGACATGAAGCAGTGTACATAGTCTTTGTCACTCGGAACCAGACCCAGTTCCTACACATTGAAAAGCTGATGGTATGGATTTCCTCACTGGAGACTAGAGAATGTAAATGGGTGGAGCGGGGAGAGGGGGGTCTCTGGTTTCATGCCTCCCTGTGTTCAGCAGGCTGTCAGTAAGGACAAGTGAACACTCCCTGAAGCTGGAGACTGGGACAAAGTGCCAGGTAGATGGATCTGGTTTCCCTTGCTAAAGCCAAATACGGCTTTGTGGTGGAAAAATCTGCACCTGGTGGCCATGGAAACCGGTGTTCACCCAGGCTACAGCTTACAGTGCTGACAAACTGACCACAAAGAGGAGAAGTAAGCCTTGCTTCGATTGCAGGGGTTTCTAAAGAGGCTAAATACCTTTTGTCAGGGTGGTCTGGGGGGGGGGGAGGGGTCAACAGGTCTACAAAATCATCACAATTGTTACATTATAGAACACAAACACAGCTGTTCCTGTTGTATGTTCACCCGTTTGGGGGGGGGGGGGGGTTTCCTGCTTATGCTTGTTTGGTGTTTGCACATTCGCTGAGTAAGCTCAGTACTTATGCCAGCATCCTATGGTTTCTTGCTTCAGTGTCAATTGAATCTAAAGTGGCACATGAAGAAGCTCTATCACTTAAATATTTATCTCTCTTTGTGACACTATGACAAAACCTGCATGTCAAGTAAGGGATCAGTTCATTTTGCCCAAACGTTGAAAAATTATTTTCTGGAGCACATTTGCTGAGATTCCTCGAAAAAGCATCACTAGATAAGGCTCAGTTTTCCTGCTGAAATTATTGTATTTATAAAGGCTTTCCACTTTGCACCCTGCTCAGATCTTTTAAACAAACATACATATAGTGTGGAGTCCTGTCATTTGCCGAGTAAGGCTACAGCTTCAACTAACTCTTACCTGGATTATGACTGGGAAAGACAACCAAGTAAGTGAGGGTTTCACCACAAACAGGAAAGAGGTGCTGAGAGGTAAGAGGGCACTCAGTGTGCCATTAGTGCTGGAGATAGTTGGGTATACAGAGCCAGTGGACCTACAACTCCTCTTCTCTTGGAACTTAAGCAGTAATTATGGTGTCCCTGTATTTTGCTTCAGTCAACCCGGCACTTTTGACATCAGGGACAGCATGAGAGAACAGCCGAGCGCACCTGAAACACTGAGCGATGGAGCACATAAAAATGCAGATAACAGCTGTCAGCTACATTCAAAAGGATGCTCTGCGCTGAAAAGATGATGGGGATCACAAATACAACATTGCCAAGCCCAGCACACACAGCAGTTCTTTCTAAATAATCAGATTTCTGTCATTTTGCTCTTTTGACCTGAGGCCATTTTTGTGATAAAATATTTAAAATGATACCTTTTTCCTTTAAAAACCATATTAAACATCCTCGTCAGAATCACAGAAAGTCAAAGCATGAATGATTCTTATAAACAGGTCATGTAGTAGTACCAAACAAGCACGATCATCCTGTTAAACTAATCACACTGCCCATCAGTCAAAATGAAGATAAGCTTGTTATTTTATGATAAATCTGACAATAGCCACTAATGTTCTTCTTCAGTTTGTTCAGGTGTCAGCCAGATAAAGGCTGATCTAGGACTCTGGCCAAATCCACCCACTCTATTCTACAACACATAATGAAACAACCCCATACATAGGTAGATGCAGGATCAAAGGGATGTAGCTCATTCTTTTTATGATGGTGAAATACAGGTAGCAGATAGATGCTTTAAGTTTTGATGTTTTGTCACAGGCCACAGAGGTCATTATCAGTGGTTAAATTGGGATTTATTATGTGGGGAGGCTCTGTGGTCTCAGGGTTGCCATGGGTGCACTTGTGTATATCCAATTTATATAGGTTGGCACAATGTAAATAAAATATAGCAAGTTAAGACGACGCTCAACAAAGTGCTAATCACAGTGCAATTCCAGTTGCTGTCTCGCAAATTGTAGATTAACTCAGGCTAGAGCTTGCCAGCTGGTTTACTATAACAGTTAGCAACCAAAAACTTGAGGCGACCTGTTGGAAAATAACTTTCTAACTAATCGGCACAATATTTAACCATAATATTAGACTGATTAACATTCTGGTATTAATCCTGTTAGCTTCTGACCAATTTTCTCTTTTTCTTTATCATTAATCCATCACTGAGTATTTTCGCTTCTTCTTTTTCTTCCTGAAGGTTTATGGCAGCATGAGCTTGTATACCATGTTACTTTTGAGGATATAAGAAAAAAGGGAGTATTAAGTGCTGGGGCTGAGTGCCAGACAGCGCCAGCCCAATTTAACCCAGTTACATGTGGGTCAAAGTGGGCACAGCTATGTGTGTCAGGGAGGTTGCTGGCGCACGAGTGTGTATGTCTTGGTGCTTTCCTACGAAAATCTAATATTTAACAAACAGCCATTGGAGAAACGAATGTAGAAACAAAGTGTCAATCACATTGACTGAGATGTACATTAACTCTAATTAAGGTGGTAATGCTCAGCCTGGGCCATGTTTGTCAACGTCCAGAACAGATGCAGAACTCAGATCCACTAGGAGCTCCAGATGGGTCGAATTAAGTAATCAAAGCAGGATGTGACCGCTGTAGTTTTCTTACAAAAACAGATCTACATTTAAGTAAACAACACCAAGCAGGATTTCCTTTACAGCCTCCTCCATAAGTGCGTTTTGCGTGTATATGCCTTTTTTGTGGTGGTCTTTTACAGCTGTGCTGAATTAGGAGAGTGGACCTGTTAGGCTCTGTGAGTTTTAGGTCACAGATGAGTCCCTTTGCTTGAAATAACAGGGTAGAAATGTTTTTATAGCAAAACATCAAATGTAATTTAAAGCACCTGTTCTGCTGAAACTTCCAAATGATTTAATCAGGAGTGAACTGCCATCTGACTTGTGCCATTTGGGCTGCAACAGTATCTCTTGTCTGTCAACCACCAAGACACATGTAAGAGCAAAGACACATAAAAGGAGTGCCGGCCCTTTGTGTCTGTTGAAACGCAGAAAGAGAGGAGCCACAGACAGAGAACCAGACATCCACTTGACATTTTGAATGACCCCCACCCACAACCTGACACACAACAGGTTACACTAAAAGTCACAAACAAAGCTATCTCCTCAGTCGAAGATATCAAGCTGATGATGAACACCAGTGACTGGCACAATCAGACAAAACTAATGCTGGATGGAACTTCCAAACCTTGATATGAGGAACCTCTAAAGATGTCGATCATGAGTAAGTAGGTTTACTGACTAGAAAATCCAGGGATTAGACATCACAAGGTTCACTGAGCCAAAAGAATCGTTGCACAGTTGCTCCATTTATTTCATTTAAGAGTTGCAATGATCCTAACACCGGCACCGATCCAATTGCTGTGCACCACTGAACAACAGACTGTTACTGTTGAAATGCTGGGCTTGTTGAGATTAGTGTAAATAAACTCTGGAGTTTACACCAATTCTGGTTTTTAGGGATCAGCATTCCTTCACTTCTTCTACACAGTTTTATTATGTTGTGATTAACACAATGTTCAGACTCAAATGTCGATACTGATGCTTTTTACCATGTAGAGGATGTCACTGTTTGTTGTGTACGTTTACCCCTAACCACAACCGTCTTCTGCTACATCCACACAAAAATAATTATTTTTATAATCATACAATTTATACATTTTAAAACTCCCATTAATCTTTAATTAAAGCCACAAAACACGTTGGCACAGCTTGTATACTTTTCATGGGAATACAAGACTTTTTTTTTTTTTTTTTTTGTCACTGAAAAGTGACCAAAATCGCCTTTGTGGGAAATGAAACGCTGCTATTCGCTGGTTCCAATTAAAGGCAACTTAATGCACATCACCTCAACATGTTGTGTTTCAACTCTGTCACAGAGCTTTCTTTTCCTCTCTATCATCCCCTCTCTTTTCTGCCATTACAGTATCGTATGAAAATATTGCAAAGTGCAACACAAACACCAAAAAAACATTTTAAATAAAATGAGGGCTGAGATCCTGGAAAACACATTGCTGTTTCTTTATACTTATACTTTCTTTTTACACTATTCATTCACTTGCGTTGCCATTAATTCACAGACCAAATTGAAAGTCTGTAGTCTTATAATTCAATCGAGAGCACCAAAAACTGCAATAATTTGAGAAACTGCTCTTTTAGCAGAAGAGAAATAAAGGCTCTTGAAGCAGCAAGCAACTGTGGAAGAAACAGCTCAAACTGTGACTCTAGCGACACATCTGTATGGAAGCAGATGTTTTCCTGCACATTCTGTAACTATACAGCATGCGACAGGCCACCAGATGTTTGTCAAAGGGTGGTCTTCTTCAGACAAACTGTTCCTTCATGTTTCAACAACACAAACGATTGCCAACTAGGCTTCAGGCTAATGACATGGAAATTGCTGATTTACTTCTAAAAGGAGCTATGTCAGTGATTTTTTTTTTTTCTTTGTAGCTTCTAACATAAAACTGTATTTATAATATCAAATTATGACCTTTGTCATATATTCCTTTCCCGGTCCCCTGGCCAACATGTCCTTCGCTGAAAAGAAGAAAACCTCAAGCCAGCTGTGATTTTCAACGTGCCATCTAATTCAGCCACTAAATGGCACAGCAGGGCGCGCCCTTGCAGCCGTCCCCTTCCCCCAAACTCGTCCTGCTCCCTTCAGGCAAAACCATGCTGGGTGCATGTCAAAGATCACACGACAATAGGGATTCCTGACCCAGCCAGGGACTGGGAATGAATCAGACCTAATTCAACCATGTCGCAGGCAACCAAAGGCACTGATCCTGAGACAGAGTGGCAGGCCTTTTCAGCCTGGACACACACAGACAGGACAGATTCTTGTGGAAACGTTACAAAGTTTGAGAATGACTCGCAACCGTTGTACCCTTCCACCCACTTATCAAACTTGCTTTGTCACTAAATGGGATACGTCGGTTATAAAATGCTGCATGTCTCCATTTGCCATCACGGTTGATCAAATATTAATTGTCATCCTCTCAGATTCCTCTCGCTATCATCTGGCAGCTACACAGTTCTCCAACTGCACGATTACTAAATTAAATGTTGTGAGGTCCACAGATAAATTATTCAGCAGCATGGGAGAGTTCTCTCAGTTGGTGGCTCACACATGTCTTAAAACATCATAACTAACTCCTTCGAGGGGACATTACCACATCTTCTGGCATCTAAAAAGATTCACCTGATCTTAGTTCAGAAAAGTCCTCACTGAAAAACGGGATGCAACCACCACATCACAATGTTCACACACACACTTTTGAATACCAGACTGTGGATTTGCGCACAACTGCTTTGACCTTCTGAGAATAGCCATAGTGCTGTGCTTTATCGCTGAATCGAAACAATGTGTCACCATAGCTTTTCAGCAGCCGGGCTAGTTTATCAGAAAGTTGCAAAGAAATGGTTGCTGCACAGTCTTCAAAGAGTGAAGAACAAGCTGTGACATTCCAGCCAGGGGACAGACAGTGAGCAGGCATCATGCTCAGCACGCAGGAGAAATTAAGCTGCACAGTTAAGTTGGTCGGTTTAAATCTAAAAGACTAACTTCCTTACTTCTATTAAAGACAGAAAAGTCAGGCAAAACTCAAACTGGAAGTGGTGCCAAACTCAACAGCAAGCATAAACCGATATAAGTCACTCTATGGCTGCACTGGGCATGCAGGCGCTGTGGGCTGCTAGCCATGCTCACAAGTTGCACTGTTAGAGAAGCAGCCGTGCATATTGCAGATGTGCCAGCAGATGGATGCACGAAAGCGCAGCAGAGCCATCACATCCATGTTTCAGAGTTTGTCCTTACCTGGCCACTGAGACGTCGCTGGGCCGGCAAGAATAAGGACGCAGCAGACGAGGCGCTCCAGCCACGAAGAACACCTGCAGAGGTAGCAAGCAGTCATATTCACAACTTTACCGCTTCAGTTAGATCTGCAGGGGGAGGGAGGGAGGTGGGGGGCAGTTCAGACAGAAAAGTACCTCATCTTCACTTCTTCTTTCCCTCGATCCGAGCGGTAACACTACATGGACTGATCCGGGGAACGGGTGGGGAAGAGTGTGGACAGCACCGCTGCTGCTGCTGCTGCTGGAACAGCTGATGGAGACGCGGCGCTTAGCTGGAAGCAGAGGAGCAGTGTGGAGAGGGGGGAGAGGGGGAAGAGGGGGGAGAGGGAGAGGTGACCTGCAGGGGATCACATGGGACTTCCGCCAGGTCCTAAAGGCAACACATTCCTTTGGCTTTAAGCTGCGGAGCACTTTCTACCGCCAAGGACACCTGCCTCCCCTAAAATGGCATAATAATAATAATAATAATAATAGCAAAAAGTATAAATGTGCGCTTTATAATTATGTTCCGTGTTTGTTTTGTTTTTTTTTTCCTTCATGATTGAATTGTTACCTTTTATAGCGGTCAAATCTTATTTTCCCCAGAAGAACGGCATCGTGTGTGCGTTGACTTTACCTGGAGTGGATGTGAATGGATAAGGACCTCCAGTCTGAGCTGTGTAAACTTGACTTTTCCAGCATACGGCGTTTACACTGTCATTACCTCCTCCAGCTGCAGTGGGCTCACAAGAACGGACATGGGGACAGAATGCCTGCGTGTGTTTTCCAGTCAAGGCTGACTGACTTTGGTTTGTATAGCTCCCAGGTAAGAAAGGGGAGCGTTACCAGAGATAGAGGAAGTGCATGGCCTATCCCTTTTTATTTATCAGGCAGACATGAAGCATCAGTTTAACAACCAACACACATGATCAAATTGTTTCATGTAAGCCACTTAACTTTTTTTGGAAAGCCCGACAATTTCATTTGAAAACAGACCTAATTACACAAAATGAGAACGTATGAATGTGCACAAAAGAAGACAGTGCAGCTTGAATAAAGGAGAAGCATTGACCTGACAGGGCATAATAGAGGCCAACTGTAACTCACATCAAAAAGTCAAGTTCAGAGTGATACAGATTTATTTTTAAAGAAGAATACTATTTCATCATGAGATCATTTTAGTACAATTTCTTCCATTTGGCACTAAAGGCATGGGCTGTGATGTGAGCTGTGCTCCCTGTTGCACTTACACAAGAAGGCCACCAGAGGATGAAGTTGTTCTCTTTCTGAGACCTGCAGGTACCATCTGATTCTGGTCCTGATAAAGACCAGAGCATTGTCTCTTATACTGCAAGGTCAGTTATCTTTATAATGATTTCATCACAGTCTGACTTTAATTTATTTATTTCTCACATTTCAATTGTGTCTCAGTGTTTGAGTAAGTCTTTTTTCTTTGTAGGACTTATGTGATGTGAAAAAAGAACTCCCATCACTTGACCTCTAAGTAGCACCCAATACACGTTAACTTATATCTTTGTTTCACTAATGCAATGTCAAACCCATCAAAGCAAAACAATAAATAAACGAATGTGGAGAATGCATCTTAACAGAAGAGGTGGCAAAAAAAAATCCATTCACTGATGCAAATTAATTAATTAATTATGGGTGAACTATTTCATAAAATGAATCACACACATGAATTCATCAGGTTAGTGGGGCTTCCCTCACACAGTCAGGGTACTTTTCCTCATTTATTTGTATTCGAGCACATTTGTTGTCACAGGAAAAGGCACTGGGTTCAGTCCTCTGGCACTTTGTAATGGACTCTGCTGCATTAGTTGGCGTATCTGCACGCCTGCAGGCTACTGCCTGAACACGTCCACAGCTCTGTAAATGTCTGCTTTACTCGCATTCCAGTGTCAGGGGAAAGAAAGGCAAAGTTGTCTGCTAACTGCTATGTCGCAGTGTAACCTTGCAGAGAGCAGAAACAGTAATATGAAGTAGATCCTGGAGCTCTACAATGAAAACAGACATCCACTCATCCTTTGACTTAAGCAAAGTATGATGACAGACAAAGTGATGACAGGTGGTGATGCTGACCTTTTTGACCTTTTTCAGTGCTGTAAGTTACAACACTTTGATCATTATTTAACATATGATTAATGTGTATGAATTCAAAATGCTTTCTCCTGCAAATATATTATTAAGATTTTTCTTTTTTGCACTCGACAATTAATATGGTTGATCAGACAACTTCATTCCATTTTGAATTCTCAAAGTAAGCCTTCACGTAAAAAGGCCAATATCACCTTATGTGTAAGTAATTACAGTGAGGTTAGCTTGGGAAAACACACAAACAGAATGTGTTGAATGAATGAGTCTCACTTCAAAAGAGATTTGAACAACAGAAATGTGCTGGAAATTTGAATTAAAGGCGTAAGCACTAAGAATTTACTCTGGTATTACATGTCGTTTTTGAAATGGATGCCTTGTAATAAAATGGATGGCATTTTGTCATATAAATGATTTAAACAGTTGTATGGCAACAGCAGTTTTAGAAGGATCCCTAAACCCTTCAGTTGTCTAGGAACAAATTGCACATGAACATAACAAAGTGTTCTATATTTCTTCACAGAATGACTTATTCACAGCATCGTTGCTGACCTTTCATACTGAGTGACACATTTTAATACACAAAAATACAAGATCACATGTTCTGAGTAATCAATACATAAAATTCCCTCCTGGTCATATGATGTAACAACCTGACATAGACTTTTCTGCTAAATGTTTTTGAGTGACCCAGCATTATCCATGTCCTGAAGGCCAAAACTGACGAACTGACTGAGTATGTTTTCTAAACTGAGATACTTAGATGCTGTTGATGAAACAGTGTTTGTAAGCAGGTGGCCGTCCTGTCAATCCTGTCAGCGCTGTTTAGATTTAAAAGCTTCACACCCTTTTCTAGTCTAGTGATTTACTGAACACATTTGTGGGTGGACAATCTGACTCCAGTTCGTTCTTTTGCAACAGAATTTCACTCAAGCTCCAAGCTGTTTCACCTCAAATGAGCATTGTAGAGAAGACAGACACACAACAGCAGAAATTATTTTCAAGATGCATAACTTTTGAAGAAAGTAAAAATTAAAAAATCTATTTTTATTTTTAAGAAAGTATTAACTTCTTTGAAGGAAATAGACTGAATTGGACTTCAAAATTATGACTTTAAAGGAATGAAAGCATTCAGAGTTTCATTGTCAACCGTTTCTGCTTGGGAACCTTTCCGCTAACAGTAGACAAACTCTACTTAAAGACTTGTTTCTTCATCAAATGCAGCTTAGAGAATAACTTAGAGAATAAGTCCCCTTGTAGTTTTTTTCCGTTCAGGAAGTCCAAGTTCTGCTAACCTAACAACCCTTTGAGTTGTTACACGCACAAAGTGTCTAATAACCAGCAACAGGAATCTGACTTATATCAGATTACCTCCAACAGCTGAAATCAGGCAGGAGGGACTGCGGGGCTTTGGAACAGCTAAACAGCTAAACAGCTGAGGAGACTTAGCCCATGCGTCTCACACTCATACAACAGCCTCACTGTCAAATAACACTGGCCCTCCTGCTGTTCATTTCCACAAAGCACAGATTCAGGTGCTGCCTATTGGCTCTTCACAAAACAACTCGTATGGAGTTGCAATTACAAGCATGATCCATGTGGTAATACAGGAAATAAACTCATTGGCTGGCTCAGCTAACTGCAGTTCAAAAAAAAAAAAAAAAAGCCAATTTGTGGAACATTGTCTTTGAATACTAAACTCTGACAAAGATAAGAGAGAGATGACAGCTAAATCGGGTACGGTGCAAAAATAATTCCAAGATTTTTGTTTGACTTCTATGTGTATTATGGCCAGCTCTGAAAAATTGATAAATGGATATTTGTGTGAAATAAAAATGTAATTTAAGTCAGATTAATTTAAATTAATTGTAAGATTTTTTTTTTTTTTTTTTTTCAGTCACAAGATGTGTCATCTTTTTATGATGTTGATGCACTTTCCTCTTTCAGTTAAACGTTGTATTTCAATGTGTGTCTGTGATCATCACAAGCCCTCCCTGGAGGCTAGTTTGTCAATCTTTATTGAGTGAGTTGACCTTTGTGGGGCAGGCAGGGGCAGTGCTACACCTCAGTGAATCCAGAGGGAAATCAAAGGACAGAGGAGACAAAGCAGGAGGAACAGGATAAGGGAAGCAGGCAGCACAGGTCGTATACAGTGGAGTGAAAGTTGCTGTGTGTGATTATGGGAGTTTGAAGAACGTGTGTGTTAGATTATATTTCATCATGCTGATGCTGAGGTCTAGCCTGTGAAGACTCTTACCAAATTTGTGGAGGGTTGTGCTTCACTGCACTTGATGAAACCACCCTCTCACATGCTGGATTTGATGTTTGTTTCATTGTTTACACATACACGTCCTGGGCTTCGTGAAAACACACTTGCTCCAGTACCAAGCAGAAGACACACACATCCAACAGGTAAAATGAGGTAAGTACCAGGGCATCAGGGTGAGCAGCTGCACGCACATCTCCCCTGCATATATTCCATTGAATTAGCGTGTTGGTGTTCTAACAGAATGCACATTCATATGCATGAGTAGGCTGCAGTTCAACAAAAATAAAGACAACATTCAAGCCTGAGCTTGGTCCAGGAGCCTAGCCATGTCCAGCCCTGCAATTTAAACTGACGCAGCAGAGACAGAGATACAATCTCTTTCATTCCCTGCATTTTTCTTCCTTGGCAAAAGTCTGGCACCTACACCTACAACAAATAGTTTGATCAATAATTTTGTTATCTGTTATGCAAATAGCATCTAAGAGATGGGAGCAGGCTGCGTAAGTGTGGGAAGCTCACTTGTACCTCTATACAGCCCTCTGACAACTCTGATTCAAGTGATGGTGGAAATTTGTCAGACATCTCCCAAAGCAGCTACAAACAGCACCTCAAAGATGGAAACATAAAACCTCACTTGAGCAAATACAATGAACTAAGCCAAATATTTTGGCAAGGTTGTTACTGGTCAGATAGTAGACAAACGTATGAATTAAACTGTCAACAGCTATTGCCAGCATATCTCCGGACCCAGCTGCTCTTCATTTGCAAAGTTGTCATTACTAACACGAGATATATGGAGCTAAACTAAAATATCCATGAAATGCGCAATAGCAGAGGCAACATACCTGGCAAAGTAAAAGTACGAACACTCAAAAACTAACTTAAGCTGCTTTGAATTCGACGTTCTGCTGTTCAGAAAAATATTAATAAAATCAGTTAGCTATTATTGAGTTGGAAAATGTCTTCGTACTGAGCTTAAATGACATTAAGAGCCAGATTTGTGCCATTGAGAGGTTCCATCCTCAACTTCCATATACAGCTGAACAAAAGTACAAGCAGCAACCCCTTTGAACTCAGGATGAGGGAAGTAGCAAATGTCATTGCAAGGAGATGGCACAACTTAAATCTATGCGAATAAGCGCTAACCCCTCTATCATCTCCACATTAATAATAACCTGGAAACTGTTGGTGTAACCAGCAAATATATGAGTATTACACTTGCTGCAGTTACTTAAAGGGATTAACATTTAAGGGTTTAACACCGGCTGAGGCTGTGCTTCCTTCATTAGATGTTTAATAATATAATGACTTAAATTGAAGTAACAGATGTCCTCTGAAATGGGTTTAAATGAACTATCTTATCTGAGATAATATTGAGATTAGAAGCTTGCTGGTTTCTTCTTTTTTTTTTTTTTTTTTTTTTTGCAAAGCCTCAAGTAAGCCAAGCAGTCCCCCCTACATTGGCCACCTACTATCTTTAGCCCCTGCTGGCAAGTGAATGGAAGTGCCTGACTTATCTTCACTGCTGTCATCGAGGCAGGCAGTATTTTTAGGGGACAGCAGCAGCTGCAAAAGCATTTAATGGTATTCCATGAACAATGACACTTGGGGTGTCCATGGGCTGAACGACGCAGATTGGGGGTCCACTCTGAAGTTGTTAAACGGGACACTGGTGTGCATCGTGAAGGTCTGCTTTCTCTCCCTCCGAACGAACAGACACTTACAGACATGTTCTTCAGTGGAATTTGGGATCTTTGAGGAGAGCACGAGTCTGAATCTGAAGTCAGCTTGGGACATTACTCAGCCTTCAGGAGACGGGTGGCATTACTTCTCAACTCGAAGAGAGACTGCAAGTGCAGAATGTATGTTGACGGTCGTTCCTGGCAACTGAAGCGAGGTAGGTCATATGAGGGGTACACGGCACAGCTTCACAAGGGGCAGAGGTCATTCCAATTAAATCAGACAAGTAAACACAGGGGCTAATCCCCTCTCTTTAAACCTCCACTGGGAATACAGAAGACTGCATGAATTATATGAATAAAAATCTCACAGCGCAAGAAAACGTTTTCATGCAAGCATTAATATTTCTATCCAACGATTTGTTGAAATATTTTTTAAAATATCTTCCCATCAACATTCAGTTACATATTAAGTTCTTCAGTAGTTAAGCAGAGTAGCTTGCTATCGTTAACTGTATTTTAAATCGTTACAACTAGACATAATTCATTTTATTTTTGTGATGGTAGGAAAATATCACCCAATTGGTTGAAACAATATTTCATTAATAACCAATATATATATATATATATATATATATATAAAGGGTAAAATGACCATTCCCAATTCTTTTTGATATTATTATATTCAATAATTCAAGTGGGATACTTGAAAATCATTATACTGACATAATGTTCTTCAAGACCGGAAACCTTTTTATCAAAAAGTACGAAGGATTAGGTTGATAAGTAAATGATGTGATATTCAAAGGAACATAAAGGAAATGTGTTAGAGGTGAGGGTGAAATTAGACAAATGGTTAAAAGGAGAGCACTATTTTCAACGGGAGATTGAAAAACATAGAAACAAAATTATTCTTATTATTTATGGAGTAAAAAAAGAAAAAAAGAAAATAACTTAGCAGTGATATTTAAAAGAAGTAATTCCCTATCACAGCTGCCAAGAAAGGATGTGATGGGGCTCTGCATATTTTGACTGCTAGGTCTCTTGGGTGGGCAGACTATGCCGGTGTTTGTGTGAGCACGCAGGTTTCAGAGCTGTCTTTGTGATACCTGACACACACATACACACACACACACACACACACTCTCTTGCATGTCTTTATTTAGGGCTTGCTAAATTAAGCACTTTCCCACTGAAATACAGCACCAGCTGTACTGGCTATGTGTTGTGACTGCTGTTGCAACAGGACTAGGTTGTCCCCCTGTTACTTCAAGCCGGGGTTTTTCTCTCGTGCACACACATCTAATTCAATTAACCATAGCATCTATTTGTGCTTAAGCATACGGACGTGCCAATGACATCTTTTTTTTTTTTCCTCCAATCAAAATTTTCTACAGAAAGAAATTTTTAAATCTTTCAGTTAATCTACGTAAGACATAGAGAAAAATACAATCAATTTTTTTCTCACATTAAATCATTTATTCGCATTATCCCAAACGGCCAACTTGTTTGGTGTCAAAGTAATCCGTCTGTTTCTTCTCTTTTCAGAAGTTAGCAGTGCAGAAGTTGGGCCATCTTAGCTCAGTAAATAACTGTGACATCTCTTGGACTGCTTACGGTGAAGTTAAGGCAACTAAGAAGCAGCAATGGATGTCTTTGGCGGTGCACCTCGTTTCTTGGCCTATCCAAGACCTGTGGTGGTGCAAAGCGGAACTGATGCAGTCCTGAAGTGCCAAATTGGTGGCGATCCAAGGCCTGCAGTTATATGGGAGCGAAACAATGAGAAGATTGACCCCCAAGGACGATACAGGGTCTTTGAAGATGGAAATGTTTACAATCTCATTATTTCAGCTGTGACCACAGAAGACAGTGGTCAGTACATATGCAAAGCAAAAAACTGCATTGGGGAAACATATGCAGCGGCCACACTGAAGGTAGAAGGTGAGGCACAGGAGATTGAGTTGCGAGAGGAAAACAAGCCGCGATTTCTCATTAAGCCTCTCTCCACGCGGGCAGGTCGTGGGGAAGATGCCGTCTTTTCTTGTAAGCTTTGGGGTACCCCACGACCAGAAGTTGTCTGGGAAAAGGATGGCAGGAAGCTCAATGAAATATTTGAAAGCACACATTTCAGCGTGGGCTACCAAGATGGAGGATGGTTTCAGCTCAAGATCTTTAAGACTCGTGCACCAGATGGTGGCGTGTATACATGCAAAGCCAGGAATGAATTTGGGGAAGCACTGGCAGGGGCTGTGTTGCTTGTTGATGCTGGGCCAGGACATGAGGAAGATGGAAATCGTAATGGCTACACAAATTGCCACTGGAAAGCTCACCAAGGAAAACAGAGGAGTGGCAGGCAGGTGTCAAACCGACTCAGAGACGACAACACGACCAAGTCAACTAAAGTAAAAATGTTTGCAGTGACAGAGGGCAAACATGCTAAATTCCGTTGCTTTGTGACTGGTAAACCCAAACCAGAAATAATTTGGAGGAAAGACGGCAGGCTGATACTGTCTGGAAGGCGCTATTTGTTGTATGAGGATAGAGAAGGATACTTCACACTTAAAGTTCTATATTGTAAGCAGAAGGATAATGGCGTTTATGTTTGTGCTGCATCAAATACTGCGGGGCAAACCCTCAGTGCTGTGCACCTCTCCGTAAAGGGTAAGTCCAGATCATTCTCAGAAGCCACAGTTTTCATTTTGTGAAATTTATAAAAATGTAGGCCAGAATTTGAGAGTAAATGTCGACACAGTCCTAGGCTGGAATGCATTTCCATGAGTAAGGGAGTGACTGAGGGTCTGGTGAGTTCTTAGATTAGATTTCTACCATTTGATCTTAGAGGATGTCAGTGAGGTATCTCCAGAAAGGTTCTCTGAGCTCATTTGTTGGAATAAGGCCAAAAAACCAGGGAAAATAGAAAATGTTACGTTTTATGGTGGCATATTAATACTTTCTAAAATAAAACTGGATATAAAATTCTGTAATATGCAATAGAAATATTCCAATTATGTGTATGACATTTCAAATACAGCAAAAGTTAAAAACTCATATTGCTAATGTTACTTTAAGTTTTGTTTTGATCTTATTGTCCTTAAAGGCTTTGGTTGAAAGTACTAGTTTAGTCTGGTAAATGTCACACATATAGCATCATATCACGAGTCAGTTAAACTCATAAAAGGACAGGTCAGCAGGCCTGCGAGTTACAAATATAATTAGTAATCACATTATTTGACATCAGCTGCATTAAATGTAATCCAATCCTTAGGGCACTGGGGGATTAATGAAATGTATTAATGATCTGAAATTCGACCTGAGCTTTAGGTAGACTCCAGCTGCAGCAAGATGTCTGCAAAGTCACTTAGCTTGTCAAACATCTAGGGAGTTGTCCATGTGATCGAAATCTTTGGGAAGGGGATCATATTTCTCACATGGCCCGAAGACGCCCCAAACTAAAAGCACCAACATAAAGTATTGTACTGTATCAGTCAGCGGTATCACGCAACATTAAGAGGATTAATGGCAAGTGATAGCCAGAGGGGAAGATTCAAAGGTCATTTAAGCAGAAGATGTGGAATGTATTTAATCAGTTGTATGTGTGTTTAATTGAATTTGTTAGAACAATAAAATTAGGAAATAACAAGTTTGCATACAGAACACTAAATATAGTCCACATTCTTTTGTTTACAACTGTCTGGTACTGTCTGATGGTGTCAGTTACAAACAGTTTATTTCCTATCTAACGCCCTGATGTGTTAATGATCTTTCCATTCCTCAACTAAATAAGCCACTTGTCTCATGATTTCGCTCATCTTGTTTGCTTCATTGGAATTTGCTGCCAAATATAAGCCAATTTACAGTGTTTAAGGAGGACTTAGATGGCGTGTCCTGTGGCACTGTAGCCACTCATTTTGGTGGGATGATTTGCCTGATGAGTTTATACTGATGAAATGCTATGAAAATGTAGATGACATTAGTATGATTGTCTCTAGTTTGTTGTTAGTTTGTAAGACATTACATTGACTTAATCAAACTGGCCTTATTCATCGGTCCCAGAGCCACCTGTGCGGTTCAAGCAGCCTCTCATTGATCTCGAAGTGTGGGAACGAGACTTGGCTATTCTCGAGTGTGAAGTTCCAGAGGACTCTGTTCCCATCACATGGTATCTGGAGGATAGACGACTGCAGCCAGGGGCCAAATATGGAATGGAGGAGTGGGGAACAAAAAGGCGACTAACTATCCGTGACATCGGTGTCGATGATGATGGGATTTACCTCTGTGAGATGCCTGACGGGGGGAGAAGCATTGCAGAGGTAGCCGTGAAAGGTAAATCATGATCAGATAACATTAGCTTTATTTGACATGCATAATATAATGCAAACATGCAAACTGACATACATGGACATCAAGACAATGATTTTTTTATTTACTTATTTTTTTGTCTCACTGTTTCATTGTCTTGTTGCTTTGACTCAGTATAGTTCTGTTCCATGAGGACACTCTACTTCCAAGAGCCCACGAAGGAGTGATAGCTCTTGTGCACTGGGGACAAAAGAGGCATAAAAGATGTGGATAGTGTGGTTGGATGGATAAATTAATCATTGGTCATTTACAACAATTGTAATTTAGCCATGACAAAGGAGGTCCCTGAATGTTATTGAGATTATCTTTGCCCAAATCACAATAATACACATCTTCCTTAAGGGAAAGCATACTGGAGGCATTTGAATTCTTTGGGATTTTTGTCTGTTAGATAGTCAGATTTCTTGTCTTGTTAATGTGCTATGGAATCACTCAAGTGTCTCTCTGCAGGTACAATTATGCGAAAGCTTCCAAGAAAAGTGGATGTCTTAGAAGGTGAAAATGCTGCCTTTTGTGTTGAGGTGGAAAAAGAGGAGATGGACATACACTGGTACAAAGATGGCACAGAGCTGCGTGAAACCCATCAGACCATTCTTAAGTCTTTTGGACGAACTCACATTCTGGTTTTCGTCAACACAATGCCCCAGGACTCTGGTCTAGTGACTTTCCTTGTAGGCAGATCAAAGACTTCCTCTCAGCTAAGAGTAAAAGGTATGGTTCCTTAAGTCAACATGTATCACTTATTACAGAGGGAGCTGAATTCATAACCTACTTTTGTTTTAGCTGCCAGACATTGTCCTCCAAGCTGTCCGGTAGGTGTGCAGATCAACACGGAGCGTGCAAATGCTGCTCTTCTGTCATGGGTTCCTGCTCAAGACTCACGAAAGAATCCTCCATCCGGATATGTGCTTGAGCGACAGGAAGTCGGCACTGGCTCACAGGAGTGGTTACAGTGCCTGACCACCGACTCTGCAACCTCTGTGGAGATCCTTGGTGACAGTGTGCCATGCGAGGCAGATTATCGTTTTCGCATTTGCAGTGTAAACAAGTATGGAAAGAGCAACAACGTTGAGTTCCCACGGGCTGTTCACTTGGGTAAGTTCAGTTACAGTAAAATAAGTGGGTCTTAATTCTTTATTGGTCAAAGCTCAACATGGTTGAGGACTTTCCTTTCTAAACAATGTAAAACTGACCTTCTTTTGTAGTTCCAGTGGCCAGGATTCAAGCACCCTTACAGGACGCCTTGGTACCCGAGGGCCAGGATGCCAGCTTCTCTATTGAGCTCTCTGCCTCGGTTATTGGTACATGGTTCTTAAATGGTACACAGCTCCAGGAGGATGAACGCTTCTCTATGCGTCGGTCACGAACACACCAATCTCTTCGCATTCGAGGAGTACGCGATTCAGATAATGGAGCTGAGATTACATTTATTGCCTATGGCATCCGGGATTCTGCTGCTCTGTACATTCAAGGTATTTGTGTCACACTGTCAGAGGTTTCCTAAGTATGCCTCTGGTTTGGCCGTGCATATTTATGTTATCTGTTTAACTGGAATTTTGAAATGTCATTGGGGAAAAAAATCTGCAGTTTATTATCCTTTATCCAGTTTATTACAAGTCACAAGAAAGTTGTTTTTCTCCTGTCAGCTCCTCTTGTCAAGTTTTCACCACTGTCAGAAATGGATCGAAACAAATTTGTAGAAATTGGGAATCCCATCGTGCTCTATTGTGAGCTCTCAGATCCTGCAGCTCCAGTGCACTGGTACAAAAATGGGATGGAGTTACAAACAATGGAGGGTCTCCACATCCAATCAGAGGGCACCATGAGACGGATTGTCATCCAGTCGGCGGAATTTACACATTCAGGGGTGTATTGCTGTGATGCCATTGATGATGTCATCAGGTTCAATGTGGAAGTAGAGGGTGAGTAGCATTTCCTGTTAGTCTTCGCAGACTAACCATCTTTATTTTCATGTTACCCACCATTATCCTTTTTATTTTAAAAACATGTATTTCTGACTTCTTAAAATTTATATTTATTTAACCATTCATTAAAATTATCTAAATGTCCATAGCCCCACCTGTGAGGTTTTCAGCTATTCCAGACGATGAGAGGAACAAAACAATCCAAATAGGCTGCCCGGTTGTTTTACAATGTGAGCTCTCAGATCCCTCTGCCCAGGTGCACTGGTACAAAGATGGGTCCAAGCTCCATCCTCAAACTGGAGTAGATATTCTAACAGAAGACTGGGCAAGAAAACTGATTGTGCATTGTGCAGAATATTTCCATTCTGGCTTATACTGCTGCAAGACAAAGGGTGACACCATCACATTCAATGTGGACGTTAAAGGTGATTTGTTTTACCTTAAGCAATGTGCAACATTAACAAGCGCCTCTCAGCAAAGCAACTAACTTCACTCTACAGATAAGAAACTCTTGAATGTTATTAAAGTGCAGCTAAGCTGTAACCTTTTTACAATGCATTATAGCATGTCAGCATGTCAGGTGTCAGAAACTAGAACATTGATCTGAAGGTTGACGTAAGATTTAAATATATCTGTAGCTCCACCTGTGAAGTTCTCCGCAATTCCTGAGGAAATGAGGACCAAGTCGATCGAAGCAGGCTGCCCTGTTGTACTCCAGTGTGTGGTGTCGGATCCTGAGGCCCATGTTTGCTGGTACAAGGATGAAATAGAGCTCATTTCAACCTCTACAATACAAATCCACTCAGAGGGCAGCACAAGGACACTAGTTGTTCAGTCTGCAGAGCTGTGCCACACTGGTGTGTACAGATGCACCACACAGGATGATACCATGGAGTTTCAAGTGGAAATCAAAGGTGACTTTACAATTTTTATCTTGTGCCTTTATTACTGTAACCCCACCTCCTCTTCCAAGATGCCACTAATCATCTTTGCTTCTCCTCTAAGCTTAAAGACCTGTTAACACACCAGGTTTATTTATTGGTTTTATAATTATTGGTTTTGTGACTGCTGCACCCCTCCTGAAATTGAAAATCTTCAAAGGCCTTTCATCTTGTGCTCAGTAGTTATATTTTTTGCAAGGTATCAATTTCCAAAGTCTTGATTTTATTTAGCTGTCCTGAATTCCCAATACTAGCTAAACCAGTGACGTACTCTACTATCTTTGACGGTGAGAGAACCAAGTCACTTGAAGCAGGCAAAGCTTTGGAGCTGGAATGTGAGGTTGCAGACTCCACTGTGCCAGTCTACTGGTATAAAGATGGTGTAAGGCTCTTCCCGCAGAATGGTTGGGATATGCAGAGTAATGGCACTTTGAGGAGACTCAAAATCCCATCTGCTGAGCTCTTGCACTCAGGGCTATACAGCTGTGAAACCTCTGATGACACTATCCACTTCACTGTGGATATTAAAGGTGACTTTTCTTATCAAAATTTTGATTCTTAAAGCAATTATTTGAGCTTCTCGGAGACTAGACGCGACTAACCTTTTTAATACGCACATGTGTCTGTCTGCGTTAAGTATTGTCGTGTGTTAATATGTAACAGTTTGTCTGGTAAATCTGTACTGACAAAACATCTATGTAATCTTAAAAGTACGCGTTTTCCGTCTGAGATATAACAATTTAATTATCATGCCTGGGGAAGCTTTGGAAATATAACCCCTTTCTTGATTAGAGTCTAAATATGTACTTTTTAAGTCCACAATTATAATATGAATCATCATCTTCAGCTCCAACGTTGCCGGTGTCACCCTCACAAGACGTTGTGGAGACCCAGTCACTTGAGGCAGCCTGCTCCACTGACGCAACATGTGACACCTCAGACCCTGCTGTCTATGTGGCATGGCAGAGGGATAAAGAACATGATACTAATAGAGAGCCTGATTTTGAAATGGAAAGCATCAAGAAGACGCTTGTTATTGAACCAACTCATCCTTCAAACTCTGGAGCATACTATTGTGCAACAGCAGATGATGTTGCCCAATTGATAGTAAAAAATCAAGGTGACTTTTGTGTGTGTGTGTGTTTTCTGTGTTAGTTATGACTAACTCTTTATGCAGCTTTAAGTCTGTCCACTTCTTGTTGTTAAACAAGTGACAGTGTGTGACAGTATCTCTTTTAAGTCATTTTTCTAATATGTAGGACAATGTATAATGAAATTATCCCCCCCAATGATTCTCTGTAGTGTCATCGCCGACATATCTGCTTGGTACCGATGTTGAGAAGACCAAGTCTGCTGAAGAGCACTGCCCCATTGTTCAGCAATTTGAGATTTCAGATCCCATTGCCAAAGCCTGTTGGTACAAAGACGGAACACAGATCTACCCAAAAATGGAGCCTGACTCTGAGTCACAGAGCAGCACCCAGGCCCCGCCCCTCCAGTCACATGATTTGTCTGGTGATGAGAGGTTTGACTGTGAAACATCTGGTGATGCACAGTCAAATGTGGACATGAAAGGTGGTGTTCCACAATGTACCTGCACAATTAAGAATCAAGAATTTAGTTACATCCATAAAGCTATCACCCAGCTCATTGTTTTTTCTTTGGCTTTGTCCAAACAGCAGAGCACTGTCACTATGGTGATGAGATTGGTGAGATAGCTGATGCATCTGCCCATTGCACTGTGGATGTCAAAGGTGATTTGATATATTTCAACATCAGTCATCCATGTTAACCCAGCACATAAATGCCACTAACAACAGTGGTGTATTTTATTGTTAGTGCAATCATCTGAGGCACCTGTATTCTGTTTATTTAGAATTGCTTTTTGTGACACTGTCATCCATACTTTCATGTCATTTCCTGCAGTTTTGGCTCTTAATGAAATATGTGGGTGTTTCGTAGCTGAGTAGCCGCTCCTCATACTAACATATATGTTGTGTTTGTCAGTTCATTCTTCATTTTAATAGTCATCCTTGCTTGTAACAAGCAGCTTACAACTCTTTTAGTTCATCTTGTGTCTTATTTCATCACCAGAACCTCTCATTCACATTGCTGCCCCAAACGTCTCCCTGTTGCAATGACAACGAACTCTTACCAAACAGGAGAAAATTAATACGCATTTGAGGTTTTTAAGGTGGTAGTGCAGAGATTGATGGCATGGCAATACAAGGACTCAGTTCAAAGGGGAAGTATAGGTGCTCAATCTCAGACCAAACCTGGTCGACTTTCTTGTTTGTCTTTGCAATGGATTACCCCATAACTCCATGCTAACCCACACTGATGTAAAATTCTGTTATGAGAAGAAGTATTGACACCATCATCCACTGAAAACCTCTCTCTGTGTACATCACAATGCTTATAGCTACATCGCCAAGGCTCTCTTCTGACCAAGAGAGGGACAAGTCCACTGAAGAGGCTTATCCTGTTGACGTTATCTGCATGTCCTCAAAATGCAATTCTGGCACCTTCTGTGGCAAGAGTGGAGATTCCATTAAGGAAGACCATTTGGGACCAATGCCAACTTCCCATTCAACATACGAAAATACGAGTGACAGGATTACAACTGAACAGCCAAAGGAGCTCTCCGACAACCAGCAAGCAATAAATGAACAGCCTCCAATTTACTGTAACTCTACCAAGCCAACCATAATCCAATCTAACACACACCATTACTCTAAACAGTCCACAGAATCACAAGGTGAGGAATTCATTTATTATGTACAGCATGCAGAAAGTCCATCTGAAGAGTATGATAATTTCCTACAGACAGCTGCCCATGCAGATGAGTTTTGTCATTTTTCACAAACTTCAGCAGTTGAATCAGAGCAGCTACGTCGCTCAATACAAACACCAACTGTCCAGTCAGAGCTAGGAAACCCTTTGCATATCTCAGATGTCCAGTCAGAAAACATTACTAAGCACTTACAGATCTCAACAGTAATGTCGGACAAGCCCTGTAACTCCTTAAAAACTGTAGCTCTGCAGTCAGAGGAGCCCTTTGCACCCTTACATACAGCAACTGTCCAATCAGAGGAGCCCCTCGCATCCTTACATAGCACAACTGTCCAATCAAAGGAGCCATTTGCAGCCTTAAATACATCAAATATCCAATCAGAGGAGCCCCTCGCATCCTTACATAGCACAACTGTCCAATCAGAGGAGCCCTTTGCAGCCTTAAATACATCAAATATCCAATCAGAGGAGGCCTTTGCACCCTTACGTACATCAACAGTCCAATCAGAGGAGGCCTTTGCACCCTTACATAGCACAACTGTCCAGTCTGAGGAAAGATTTACATCTTTACATCACACAACTTTCCAAACAGAGGAACGTTTTACATCTTTACATCACACAACTGTCCAGTCAGAGGAACCTTTTACATCTTCACACAACACAACTGTCCAAACAGAGGAACCATTTACATCTTTACACAACACAACTGTCCAGTCACAGGAACCATTTACATGCTTACATAACACAACTGTCCAGTCAGAAGACCAATTTACATCTTTACACAACACAACTGTCCAGTCACAGGAACCATTTAGGTCCTTACATAACACAACTGGCCAGCCAGAAGACCCATTTGCATCTTTACACAACAAAACTGTCCAGTCAGAAGACCCATTTACATCTTTACATAACAAATCTGCCCAATCAGAAGAACCATTTACATGCGTCCATAACACAACTGTCCTGTCAGGGAGGCCCTTTGAATCCTTGCAGACTGGAAATATCGAATCAGAGGAGCACTTAACTTCCTTACATATCACAACTGTCCAGTCAAAAGAGCCTTTTAAACCCTTACAGACAATTGTCCAACCAGATGAACTCTGTGGCTCCATGCCGATGCCAGCTGTCCTTTCAGAGAACCTTCTTGATTGCTCACAAACTGAAACTACCTGTTCAGAGGGTCTGGACAACTCCTCAGGGACTGCAGGCAACAAGTCAGAGAAATTAAACAATGACTTCCCAAACACCACATCCCCTGATTCACTGGACTTGTGTCACTCCAAAGATGCAGAAACTGTCCAACCAGGGGAGCATTACAGCTTAAGTCAGCTTGCACACGTGAAAATGGATGGCCTCTATCTCACAAGACAAGAAGTGCCAACCCATTCAGAGGTGGTGTGTCAGCCCGTACAGACAACAACAATCCAAGCTGAGTGTCCTAATATCATGGAGGCCACAGAAGAGCAAGCAGACAGCACAGTTATCGCTGGACAAAGATCGCCTACTCAGAGTGCAGGGTCTTACTATATCAAGAAAGCATCTTCAGTCCAATTGGAGGAAATCTATCTATCAAGAACATGTGACAGTCACTGGAGTGACAGTGTCACTGCAAATAAGGTGGCTGTTGAAGGTGATTTAAATGGTTAGCATTGTCAAGCAAAAAAAAATGGACGGGCACAATGTTGACGTTGTGTAAAATGAAGAGATTGCTTTTGGCAATCCTTGACATTTTGACAATATACTTGATTTTTCTGATACTAAACCTACTTTAATAAAATTTTGAGCTTGGGTGGTCTGTGAGGAATATTAAAAATAGGGAAAATGGTAAATACGTTAGCTTCAAATCCTAACTTGAATGCAGAGTTATCAAGTCTAACCAAAGACACTTCTTGTTAGAGCACTAATACAACATGAAGAGATATTTTTAAAATTACTTATAACTTAAGATTTATTGGCATGACTAATTGTGTTTTGAGAGAATTTGCTCTTCTGTTGTTTGAAAGCATCATATTTTTTTTTGTTGTACTCAGTCATAGTAATGCAATTTTCTCCTGATATTACCTCAAACATCCCCAGCTCCGCCTGTGACAATTACAACGCTTTGTGAGGATGAGAGGAACAAGTCTGTTGAAGTTGATGAACCCATAGTACTACAATGCAAGGTATCAGATCCTAATGCTCAAGTTACTTGGTACAAGGACGGAATAAGACTACAAGGTGCAGCTGGTCAAGACATGGTGGCAGAGGGTTCCATGAGAACATTGGCTTTCCAGTCAGCGATGGTGTCTCATGCAGGGATATACAGCTGCAAGACAACAGACGATGCAATGCAGTTTCATGTGGATGTCAAAGGTGACAAAAGTTGTTTTCATTTGCTCCGTAAATAGATTTTAGTGAGGGCAAAATGCATTCAAATGTGTCACTTTATTAGTGTTACCTTGGATGAATAGAGTCTAAACCAACAAAGAGAAGAATTTTGCCAGAGTAGATGAACATAAAATCTTGATTAATTTTGTAATATTTTGATGATGGCAATTTACACTGAATTTAAAGCATCTGTACAGAATAAGAGAGCAATGCCGTGAGCTCAATTTGTGTACAATTCGGACACTAGTGTATGTAACAATAAGAAAAATTGCAAATGCCTGCATGAGAGTAGATAAGGAATGATTCCGCTTTTAAATCATAGCAATCAAAAAACTCAACACTCAAGGCACTCAACATGTAGCTTTTTACTTAGGTATGGTAAAACCATAGCTGTGTCTCAATATCCATGCTTCCATGACAGCATCAAAATGTAGTTCATTATATATTTTCTGGTATATAGTTTGTGAATGTAGGCAGTTTTAGTATTGCCTGCGCTTTCGGGAAATTGAAACATGTTCCTGTGATTGTTATTGAAAATTTCCACAGGTTGCTTCGTCCGTTTGGCTTAAAAATGAACGTTTTACGCTGCCACGTGCACGCCGAAATCAAGCAGCCTCATTTCCATGGTGCCTAATGCGTCTGTGGTTTTCCCTTTCACTCACACAGTTAAAATGGTTAGGTTGATCCAATTCCAAATACTCCGAAAGGCAAGCAGCTGTGGCATAGCCAGACTATACTGAAAAATGGACATAGACTCTGGGTCTTTGAGGAAAGTCCGATGTTTAAGACCTTTGCATTCTATCTATTGATCACTGGGGCCGGCTCAACTGGTTGGCAGAAGAAGTCAGATTGTATTGAAGTCTATGTGAAAATGGCCCTACTTTTCGTTTGATTTATTTTTTATTTTGGTATAAGAATTAGTTCAGTAAAAGAGGACAAATCAAATGTGGGACTCACATACGAATTAGCGTACAAGTTTAAGTGAAATATGATTCAGCAATGGATCTATTTTTGGAACTTTTACTTTTGGTCAATCGGATTTTCTATGTTATCAAAATGATATTGAAGATCTGCTGTAAGCTACATAGTGAATAGTGAATGAAAACTTAGGTAGGATAAAAGAGGTTTTTTTTTTAATTATTATTATTATTTTACTTGCTGATCAGAAAGCTGCAAATGTGTGTCGTAGAAACTATGTTGCTATACTGTGCTAGCAAATGCCATGTGCTTTTAGGTTTAAACAAAATTCCTTGGAATCAGGGCTGAAAGATAGAGGGTTTCGTTTCAGGATTGTGCTGTAAATGACGCTATGCTACGCTTTAATGACCAATTCTATTTCACATTCAATCCTTTAGCTCCACTGAAGCTCTCAGCTATGTCTGAGGCTGACCAGAAAGAGACAGCCGTCATGGGCTGCCCTATTGCTCAACAAAGTAAGCTGTCAGACCCAGTTGCACAAGTCAGTTGGTACGAGGATGGAACAAGAGTCCTACCTCAAAGCGGAGTAGATTACCAGGCAGAGGGAAGTTTGAGGAGTCTAGTTTTCCCACCAGCAGAGCAGGTTCACACCAGCATATACCATTGTGAGTCAAAGGATGATGACATCGATTTTGCTTTGGAAATAAAAGGTGAAGCTCTTACTGTCTTGCTCTGCCAGCTAACTGTAGCAGCAGTTATGTTGATTAAGTCATATTTGTTTAATAAACTAACAGAAATGGGAATATTTCTATTTCCCAAACTTGGTCATCTGCTCATCTAAAACCGCAAGCAGCAGGTTTCCTCTGAAATTCTACCAGTTAAGTCCATAATACAAATCCTGAATAAGTACATTTAAATGTATTACCTTAATTTGTCTTTGCATGCCACATTTCTAAGATGATAAATATAAACAATTGAACAAACATTAAGATACATATAGGATATTTAATGTGTAACAATAAGCTTCATAACACAGCTTGATGTTGTGTCACTCCAGTGAGTAAGCTGGCCACTACACACTAACAGAATACTGCTCTGTCACCATAAACCAGTGGTTCCCAGCCTGTTGGCTGTGGCCAACTGATGGGCCACAAAGCTGCTGCAAGTGAGATGGACCATCTGCAAAACTCTAACCATTTTCAGTAAATCCTTTCCCAACCTTAACACTGTGAAATGCCAACAAAAGGAAATTTTGTTGGCATGGACATGTCATGTGTAGGTTTGCCTTGTCTAGACTTTCAAAATGAATAGCTGCCTCGCAACATATAAATTCATGAAGCGCATCAAAGGAAAGATGGTGAATCAATGAGTCATCTCCCCCCTCAAACAAAAAACAAAACTGGGCATCCTCTGGGTTTCCCCTGCTTTTAGTTACGTCTACAATGTTTGATCACAAGTGTTTTGACAACGTATCACTTGGCTTCCATATTGTTTTGGGTTGGATGAGGGCTGTCGACATTTTCTAGAGGGCGCTGTGTTGGAAGAGGTTGGGAACCACTGCCCTGAACACTCACTCTCTTGTTTGTGTCTAAGCTGTTTACCTGTGTCTGTGCGTCTTGTGTTGGCATTCAATTACAATCAATCTTGATTCTTATGCCTTTTGATAACTTTTTGTTTCACTAATTGTGATGTCAGTTGTTTTATTGGTGTTGTCCTGTCAAATGTGCTTTCTTCTGAGGTGAATTGTTCATCCATTTGCCTTGGTTTTATATTTAAGTTTCTTTTTTTGAAATCTTTGCAAGTATATAAAGCTTATTAAGATACTCTTTTTGCATTATCTGAAACCTTTAGCACTACCTGTGAAGTTCTGCGAGCTTCAAGACACTGACAGGAACCAATCCGTTCAAGAAGGCAATCCCATTGTCCTCAGCTGTGAACTCTCTCACAGTCCTTCAACTCATGTCGACTGGTCCAAGGATGGGATGAAAGTCCTGCCACAAAACAATGTGGAAATACAATCAGAGGGTCTAACAAGGAGACTGCTCATCTGTTCAGCTGAAATCATTCATGGTGGCACTTATCAATGTTCAACATCAGATGACACCGTCACATTCAAAGTGGACGTAAAAGGTGATTTCCTTCTATCTTTCTTATCTCATACATACCGTGTCTCATTTAGGGGTTTGAGTGGTTTTGAAGTTTCATGAGAACATGGTATTGGAGGTGGAGCTGTATGCTCCAAGTGTCTCCAAGTGTCTGTCAAGTGCTAGTGGCCTCACTTCTTATCCAAAACCTTTATTTCCGTCTCTTAGGCCAATCGCCACAGATCATGCCAATCCCCTTGTCAGAAAAAAACAAGACGGTTGCAATTGGTTGTCCAATTATTCTCCAGTGCGAGGTCTCAGACCCAGTTGCCCAGGTTTCCTGGTTTAAAGAAGGGGTGGAACTTTTTTGCAGAACAGGCCTCGACATGAAAAGAGATGGCAGCTTCAGAAAATTAATGATTCACTCAGCTAAGGTGTCTGATTCTGGCCTCTACAGCTGTAGTCTCGCTGATGGCGTTGTGACATTCCATGTGGATGTCGAAGGTGATTTTCTTGTATCCTGAATGAGTTTCCACAAATATTTTAGCCTTCACTGTAAACATCTTCATACTGCCTTCTAATAACTCTTCAAGAAATTCTCCAACTTTGTAACAGTATGAAAACAGATCTCCTGTTAGTGTATGTGTTAAAATAACAAAAGCAAGCTGTTTCATGTGCACACCACTCCTTGTTAAATGATATTCTGCCAGCTTAACAGCCACGCTCTTGCATTACTTCCATTATGTCCCCCAGCTACACCTGTGAGGTTTTCAGCACTTCAAGAGGTTGCAAGAAACAAATTTGTTGAGGCAGTCTGCCCAATTAAGCTGCAGTCTGAAGTCTCAGAGCCAACTGCCCAAGTCTATTGGCGCAAGGATGGAGAACAGCTACCTCCAAAGAGTGAATATGAAATCCAGACAAAAGAAAATCTGAGAGCACTAGTTAATCAATCTGCAGAAGTCACACACTCTGGGCTGTACAGCTGTGAGGCCACAGATGACCATATAGAATTCAAGGTGGATGTTGCAGGTGATCTAAGTATTTTGAGCTTTGTCAGAATCACTAACTTCTTTCAATGAGTGCTTGGCTACTAGAAAAGCTTAGGCTCCCAACATTTGATTTTATAGTTTCAAAGAATGTGTACTAATACTTAAGAACACACTATGAGTCTGATTGACAATTTGTTGTTGAAAATAGAAACTGTATTAGAACAGCTTTTACTTAAGTTTGAACATGGACCATACATAAGGGACCAAAGATGAAGTAATATTCATAAATACTGAGTAGCAGCAGTGGTTATTAATTTGTCTTTTAAAGAACCTGGTGGCAGCTTAAAAGTACACAGTATTTTTGTAGTGACAGTGAATCACTGTTTTAAAAAAGTAATAAGTATGTCATTTTAGACACCCTTCAGATCGTTAGATCAGTCTTATAGACCACTGTTTCTAACCCTGTGAGACCACTGACTGGAAAATGTAAAAATAACTGGGTGATCTCAGCGTCAACCTGTGTAGGCACAAACATCTGTTCAATCTGGAGCTAAATCTCAAACTAGACTTTAGCTGGCAAATGCAGGTCTGTTACATCGCATAGCATCACAAATCTGTTTGCTATTTGGTTACTGTTCAGTGAATTGAAATTCCTATAGCATCGGTTTGATTCTCAGCTGTTCCAGAGGCTGAGAGCAGCAAGTCTGTTGAAGCAGGCAGCCTGAACAAACTGCAGTGCAAGATCTCAGACCCTGCAAGCCTGACCGTCTTGCATAAGGATGGAATTAAAGTCTTGCCCAAGTCAGATATAAGCATGGATTCAGAGGGCGATAAGAGGACGCTGGTTATGAAGTCGGCCACATCTTCACACTCGGGGGTTTACGCTAACAAAACTGATGATTCTGATTTCAACGATATCTATGTGGAGGTGAAAGGTGATATGCTTAGTGTTTTCCTGGCAAAATGTTGTCACTGCAGTCTTATATAACTTGATGACATCTAATATCTAAAAGAAAGCAAAACCTGATCAGCATATTCATCATAGCTGATTTACATCTAAATGTCCTCATTTTAACACTGTTAATTTTTCATATACTTGCTTCACATTTCAGAGCGCAGTCTGACAAAAAATAGCATGTACTTTGACAAATTTCTTGTTTTTTTGTTTTTTTCCCCAACATATCCATGGTTGAGTTACATCAGTGCACTGCTTTGATTAACTTTCTCAGTTTGTTTCAAAAGCAGATTAACCCCAAGGATGCTAATGACCTCTACGAGAAGTGGGCACCTAGATCGCAATGCCTGAGATCAGCATGTTTAAATTGTGGAAACCTGAGTAGATAGCTACTGAGTGCATGAGAATAAACGAGAAGATTTTACTTTCAAGCAATAACTTACTTCTTCTATCTATTTTTTTTTTTTTTTTTTTGCAGCCACACCGATAAAATTTGTCAATATCCCAGAGGAGGACCTCTTCAAGAGTGTTGTGGAGAAAGAACAGCTTGTACTGTCATGCGAGCTATCGAAGACTGATGGTGTTGTCCAGTGGTACAAAGATGGAAGTGAAATACACCAAAGCAATAATGTTAAAATGCAAGCGGAGGACACCAAAAGAAACTTGACTATCCTTTCAGCCCAACTATCTGACGCAGGCACATACACGTGCCGAGCAGGAGATAACGTTTTAATCTTCAAGGTCACCATACGAGGTACTAAAGTCTTTCTAAACCTACTTAATCTGACCTTGAAAGTGAGGAAAAAATTGTCAGCTCATGTTTCAATTGCCTATATCCTTCTTTTAAAGAACCTCCAGTGATGATTATCCACCCTAAGGAGGATGTTCACCTCGACCGTCATGTTCCTGATGAAATCATCTTGAGCTGTGAATTGTCTCGTCCCAACGGTGTTGTCAGCTGGTACAAAGATGGCCAAAAGCTGCAAGAGAGTGAGAATATCAAACTCAAGATCGAAGGCCCTTATCGACGACTAAAAATCCTCTCTAGTGGAGTCGAAGATTCTGGAGAATATGTCTGTGATACAGCTGATGACTCAATATTCTTTCACCTTAGTATTACAGGTAAGCTCTGTGCTATATACCCAGCAAAAAACACATCAGAAGCATCAGTATGGAACACCAATATTTGGGGTTAACTGGTTCCTCAAGGGTCACATCTAAAGACGTGCTTGTAGGTGTTGGCAAACTTTTTTTTTTTTTTTTTTGTGCTGTGGTTTTTGATTAACATGTCAATTTGACATGTAGATGACATTAAACCAATGAGTAATGAATAAGTTATATTAAAATGCCCGTTTCCAGAACCTCCAGTACGTATTGTGTCCCCAAGCCAGTCACAAATGGAGCTGTGCCAGCAAACGTCTGAGAGGATGGTACTGAGCTGTGAGATTTCACGGCCCAATGCAGTCGTGCGCTGGTATCGAGACGGACTAGAGGTGGAGGAGAATGACAACCTCATTCTAGAAGTGGATGGCATCTACAGAAGGCTCATTATACCAAAGACCACGGTCAAAGATTCAGCAGAATATGTATGTGACACAGCAGATGATTCTGTGACATTCTTCGTAAATATAGCAGGTAAAGAATACTTCAAAATGGGGGAATATAGGTTCTCTAAATAGGTTGCTGTGTCAGTAACACAAATTTTTCTTAATACTCAGAGCCCCCTGTTCGCTTCTTACGTCCAAGGAAGACTGCAAGTAGAATAGAGAAATTGGCAGGAGAGGCTCTGTGCCTAGACTGCGAAGTTTCAAGATCAAATGCTGAGGTCACCTGGAAAAAGAATGGAGAAGAAGTAGAAGACTCGAGAAATATCACTATCCTCGAGGATGGTGTTATGCGTCAATTAACCATCCACTCTCTAACGGTAGAGGATGCTGGGCAATATGTCTGTGATGCAAAGGACGATGTGATGGATTTCCATGTAAACGTGCAAGGTAAGTTATTTTCCTTTAGGTGTATCTCCAAAATCAGATATGTTTTACAATGCCGTGCTGCAAAGCCCTCAAAGGTGCAAATGATAAGGGAAACGGAATTCGTGCCTCTTACTCGATTTTGAGTCACGACGTCTCAAAGATAAAGTCGAGGTACAGGATACAACATCTTTTGGGACCTGAGAGCTTTGTGCTGTGCGATATCAATTCTACAAAAACAGATATTCTTCTCTTGTTCATTTTCAGAGTTGCCTGTAAAAATTCTTGGAAAAACCGAGGCAAAGACAGAAAAGCAGTTTTTAGTGTCAGATGACATTATTCTTGTGTGTGAACTCTCAAGATCCAATGCTGCAGTTAATTGGTTCAAAGATAATCAGTTAATTGATGACACGGAGCGATACTGTAGTGAGGAGCAAGGTGTTTTCAGATCACTGGTTGTCCTAAACGCTGGGCTCCAGGATTCTGGAGAGTACACATGTGATGCAGGGGACGATAAGATGGTCTTCTATATTACTGTCAAAGGTAATCGTCTTATTGAGCAAATCAAATGCAATCCATCTGTCCTCCACTCAGGAGAACAATAACTGGTACTATGTTTCTTATGATCAGAGCCTCCAGTGCAGATCATTGGAAACTCAGGCCATCCAGAGCATCATATGCTGGTAGCAGGAGATGACCTTATTTTGGAGTGTGAGGTGTCTCGACCAAACACCACTGTTCACTGGTTATGGAATGGCGAGCTACTGAAACCAGACACTCGTATAAAAATTGACAGCTATGATGTTGTGAGAAAGCTCGTACTCTCTGGGCTTAAGCCCTCAGACTCTGGAGAATACATTTGTGATGCCATCGATGACAAATTGATAACAATTGTTGAGGTTCAAGGTAAGATGGAAGTGATTATGAAACATGCTTTTGTTGCTGAACTTTGTTTCACGTCTACAATTTGAACTCATAAGCGATGTCTTTTTGAATCTCATTTTTCTCAGAGCCACCGGCCAAGTTTGTGAACAAAGAAGCAAGTAATAACATCATATCCCATGAACATGAGAGTGTCACACTGAGTGCCATAGTGAGCTGTGAAAGAGCTAATGTTCGGTGGTTGAAAGATGGCCAACTACTAAATGAGGATAACATTCACATTTCCAGTGAGGGTAATACCCACAAGCTCACCATTAATCCCCTGCAGCTGTCTGATTCTGGAGAATATGTTTGTGACATAAACACAGATGAAATGCACTTCAGTCTTTTAGTCAAAGGTAAGAAGTTGGCACTCCAAATCAAAATGGGACTTTTATTCTACAGTAAACATTCACGTGATCAATAACATCACATTTCCATTTTATCAGAAATGAAGGTGAAATTTACCAAACCCCTGGAGAATGTTGTGTCCCTAAAGGGCAGAAGCCTTACACTACGCTGTGAGGTAAACAAGCCAAAAGCAGACGTGCAGTGGCTAAAAGATGGCAAGGATATCTCCCCGAGCCGTCGCCATACGATACGTGCACAAGGACGAGAGCGAAGCTTTACTATCCATCAAATAGTGGAGGAAGACGCTGGAGAATATACCTGTGAATCCACAGATGACAGAACCAGAGCTACTGTCAGTATAGAAAGTATGTACATTTAAATCTTACAACTTTAAGCTCAGAGAGATGAATTAGAAAGCACTTGAAAAAAGCCAATGTGCCAATCTATTATTCAAAATGTCGAACCTAATTCACTTGAATGCTTTGCCTTCAGCTCCCCGTGTTGTTGAGTTCATAGCAGAGCTTCGTAACATCACAGTCCGTGAGGGAGAAGATGCGGTGTTTAAGTGTGTCATTTCGCCAGTGGACACTCAGCTGGTGTGGCACTTCAATGGCAGGCCAGTACCTCTGAATGAGCGGACTGTGATTTCAAGCAGTGGGCTAAGCCACATGCTCTGCATCCACAACTGCATGGTTTCAGATAGCGGCAGAGTGACAGCTGATGCAGAGGGGTTGGTATCAGTGGCAGAACTCCAGGTTCAAGGTGAGTTCTTACCCCATACATTAACACTATAATTATATATGTTGGCCTCCATGAATCACAGAAGTTACAGCATTTAGGAACTTCTTTTAAAGTGATAGCCATATGCTTAACTGTGGCCTATTTTCAACAGGAGTGAGGCAAATAAGAACAAAAAAAATGAGTTTATATTCCACATAAGCATAAATACAATAAATAATAAACCTTTCAGACAAGTTGAAATAGTTTGAGGCGTCTTTGATGGCTAGTGCTTAGCAGCTTCTCCTGTTAGAATTCCTTTGGTAACTGACAGAGACAAGTGGCTCAGCGGTTTTGGCATGTGTCAGACTGCAGGGGGCAAGGCTCTTCAGAGCTTTTACATGCACCCTCTGCCTGAACTTGCAGTGCAACTTTTTGTATTGTATTTCACTCTGGGTGTAGCCTCAGTGTACTGTTATGCAAACACCTCATCAAATATAACCATATAAAAGTATATAAAACGTTGACGTTAGACGCTGCGTATGTTCATTTTCAGAACAACAGGTGTTGTTTACCAAGAAAATGATGCCAGTCGTCGCTGAAGAGTACACTGAGGCAGTTCTAGAGGTGGAGGTGACTCTCGATTCAGGAGAGGTGCAGTGGATGAGGCAAGGGGTCATGATCCATCCTGAAGCAAAGTACACCCTGAAACACAAGGGCAGAAAACACAGCCTCACCATACACAAGCTGGCCATGTCAGACCGGGGCACCTACAGCTGTGAAACCCTCCACGACCGCACGCAAGCCCAGCTCACAGTGGAACGTGAGTGTGCACGTGTTCTCACTATGCTCGGTTCCTGTTTGTTTACTGCTGTTGCCCCCTGCTCCACCTCTTGCACAGCCGCTATTGCTTCTTGTGAAGGCAAAGCTCAATTAACTGAGTAGGAGTAATTTGAGTGACCGGGAGACCAGGATGGCACTTGCACTGGAACACGACGGTAACCAACAGGTGACGGTCTTAAAGCTTGAGCTGACGCTCAGACCAACATTTCTGTCACAAGATCAATGAAGCCCCGAGATGATTTCATCTCCATGTTGAAGCAAAGCAGATTGCAGTTTAAATTACCAGGAAATACCAGATACATTAAAAAGTTATCAATCTATGTATAAGAATTTGATTTTTGATATTTTGTACGTAAAAAGTGTCAAGGACCACTTAAATTTCTATAAAGTAGCAAGCTTAACACCTATGACCGACAGGCCGGTGGCTGAATTACAGGCTGTTCTTTCAACACTAGCATGGGTGAGAAGGGGAAAGTCAGGACTTCAGGCTGCTGTTGGCACCTCTTATGAATTTGGATCTCCTCTCATTGCATCTAAATTTACACCCTGGCCTTCAAAACTAAGGTTGTTGTCATCAGGTCTCCAAAATAAACACTCCTTTTTCCACAGGGAATGCCGGTCTGTGTTAGAATAAGTGAAAAATGTTGGCAGTTTCAAAGCTGGCTTTCATATAAATCCCGGCACTCAGATGACTAAAATAGCACTTTGGCAGTGTGTGCCAGCTTGTATTGTTCAACTGCAGACTGTTGTGCACAGAACAGACTCCATTCTGCAACAGAAAATGGACACCATGTGTGCTCAGTGCTAAAGCTGGATAAAAAGGGATGCCAATCTATCTGACAACTTTTGATTAACCACTACTTATCATTTGTCAAAGTGCTAACACAAAAAGTACTAACAAACTAGACAGGTAAACACTAAAACCAAAAGCCTATTGTCCAAGTTTCATTGCGGGACTCTGAAAGTCATTTGATTTTACATAGTTCTGCGTTGTCCTTTACAGCTCGAAAAATCACAATCCAGAGGGGGCTGACCGACATTAAAACTACTGAGAGAGAAACGGCCTCCTTTGAAGTGGAGCTCTCACATCCCAACGTTCCTGGCACTTGGATGAGAAACGGAATTCAGCTTAAGCCGACAAATCACTTCCGTATGAGTGCCAAAGGACAAGTCCACAGCCTCACCATCTCTAACCTCTCAGTAGAAGACACTGGCACCTTCACATTCAGTGTGGAGAACCTGAAAACGGTTGCAAGGCTTGTTGTAAAGGGTAGGTCGTTTAATTATGACGTCATATGAGGTAAACTGATAAGCTCTGTTAATATACTGGGCCAGGTCAAAGCTTCCAGATAACAAATGCAAATAACAATTTACTTCTTTTAGTTCCACAGCTCACAAACTCTGTACAGTAAACTGCAGCACAACCAAAACAAAATTTTACTGTACTCATTTTGTTGTGACTTCAGACTGGTAGCTAAAATGGTCCACTCAGACTACTAGAACGAATGCCAACCAGTGGAGGCATGATAATGGAATGGAGTGACGACTCTGCTACTGTTGTCTTTATCCGGTCTCATGTTGCAAACACAAAATAGCCTAGCATGACCCAATGAAAAGTGCTAGCTCTGTTCTGTCTCTTCTGTGAGGCGCTAGTTTAACCTCATGCTGTAAAATAATCTGCTCTATTCCTGATCCTTCAGTGGGCATCATCCCTTTGAGTTGTGGGCTGAAATGCAGAGGATGACAGTTGGATGCCAACTTGTCTTAAAGGTTGGGTTGGATAGGGTTTTCTCCTAAAATAATACTCATGGGCCCACTGTTTGTTAGAGCTATGACGGCCCAAGAAATTCCCACAAGAATTGAAGCAGGATAAACTCTACATCAGCGGTCCCCAACCCCCAGAGCCGCACAGAAAGAATCAATAACTTACATTATTTCCGTTTTATTTACTATCGGAATATGAACGATGTTTTATTTTGAAAAATTATCAAGTTCTCTCTGTTACATCCGTCGATGACTCACTCTTGACGCATGTCAAGATGCTCGTCTCGGTCACGTGATACGTTACTGCTAAAATTAAACCCACAAGCTAGCAAATTTTATTTTATTTTATTTTATTTTATTTTTTGTTTTTTTAAAAAAGGCTTTGGAAAGTTTCTTTGTGAAGGGGAAAAGGCCCAGTGAGGAGACAGAAGAGCCTGTGACTTCCACGAAAAAAAAGAAGCTGCATTTAGGTGAGGGTGTTACCGCTGCTAACAAAGTTGCATACGAGTGGATTCACGTTTATTACATTTCGAAAATTGCAGTTTTTATACCGACAGTATCATTTTTATTTTGTTGTATTTATCCTCCACTCCTTAAAAGCCGGTCCGTGGAAATATTGTCCGACATTAAACCGGTCCGTGGCGCCAAAAGGGGCGGGGCCGCTGCTCTACAGCCAGAGTTCTTCAGAAAAGGACACCTTCCGAAGAGGAAGTCCTAGCATAGGCCTGGACGAAAATGAGGAATGATGACAGCAAACAGAAGCCGTACGGTTGAGCCGACTGAAACGAGTATTCGGTACGGATATAGCCATTTTGACGAGTACCATGCGAGTGATATGAGGCAGCGCAGTGCTGCAGAAGGAAATCCTCCTCGGGTCGTCCTTTGAGAGAGACGTAAGCGACGCGCCATACTCCGGAAACCACGCCCACCAGGGGAAAAACAATCGGCGGCACAATTTAAAAAACACATTTCAGTAAATTAGCTTAAAACATTATTTCAACATATCACACGAGTAGTTTAACACGCTACAGTGAAAAACTCACATCTGTGGGTCTTTCTCGTCATCCCATCTCCTTGCCTTCATTTTTATGGAGAAATGATCCTACTGAATGAATATTTCCAACTACCTGATGGGCCCCCCCCCCCCCCGGCAAGATCATCATTTAACCTGATAGCGATGAAAGGTGAGGCTACATCAACAATACTGCAACGTCATTTTAAAATAGCTTTCTATGAGCCATAAAGTTTTAAAATCTGCCCCACTTTACGGGGTTATGGGGTAAAAACTTGATTCCTAACAGAAGCGGTGCTGCATGCAGCTTAAAAATACAAATTTCATATAAACCACGCCCACACCCAGTTTAAGTCCCGCCCCTCTCGAGTACGAATAAGGATAACGTAGATGCTACGGATACTGATAGTGGTGTAGTTGCTCATCCCGAAGAATTACATGGCCACCTGCTGGAGGAAAGATACTTTCCAGACTACTTACTGTGCACAGCCATGCATTTTATAGAATTACAAGTCTGCCAACAGTTTTTCGTTTCTTGAGTAAGCATGTTTTCTCACCAACAGAGCCCCCAGTGACAATTTTCAGGAAACTGGAGGACCAGAGATTCTCTGAAGGAGCAGCAATCTCTATTGAGTGTGAGCTGTCACGGCACAATGTTGATGTGAAGTGGATTAAGGCAAGTGGTTTTTCTTTTTCCATTATAAAGAGGCAAACAAAGATGGATAACTTCCCAATGAAAAACATATCCTCCAAACAGCCACAAGTCACGCCTAGGCACAGATTTTAAGTAATTTTGACCAAGTATACAATTCTGAACCACATTTTGAGTTCAGGCCTCAAGTAAAGCAGACTGTGACTGCATTGTCTCCAGTAAACTTTGGTGAATTGGACGGTGGGTGACGGGCCATGTTGATCAATACAGAGAATTTCCACTTCATTGGACAGTGCTGTTTGAACTACATTTGAAATAAAAAACATTTTTTTTCTTTCTTTCTTTTTTTTTTAAATCCCTCTCAGAATGGTTCTGAGGTGAAGCCAGGCAAGGACTTGCGCATTTACGCCATGGGAAGGAAACGGTTTCTTCAGATCATGAAATGTCATGTCGGTGATTCAGGCGTGTATACCTGTGATGCTGGAGATGCTGCTACATCCTGCACCGTAGAGGTCTATGGTAAAGTCTGCTTTCTAAATACTATCAATCACAGAAGTCATCGAAGGGAAAGTTTAGGCAGAGTGAGATTGATGGCATGTTCTTTGGCTTCCCCTTCAAAATACACAGTATATATGTGAGCAAGTAGCATATGCTGTAAGGGAGAAATCAGCTCTCCCGTTAACTCTACACCACCATTTGACAAACAGACATGAGCATTGCAACCCACCAGTCTATTAGACTCTCGTTTCCAAAGCATTTTGGTGTCAGACGTTACCCAAGAACCAGTGGTCACGCCACATTAATCTTCCCATATACGATCCGTCCAGGTCAGCGTGACCTGGCCAAGACAAATGTCCCTGCCAAAACTTTTTTGGCTTCTACATGTCAGTAAACAACTCCTACCAGAGGTTTTTCTATCAAAGGCTACTAATAGACTCGATTTAGAAAGCAGTAGCACAACAAAATCACACAATAATCACAATTTTCCTCATGAAGCCACTTTCATATAGCTGCGATACATGACAGACTATCTGAATTGAAAACCACTTATCAAAGTGAAACTCAAATTTCTGCAGAACCAGGGCTACACTCCAACAAAGTGATTTTTGGTCATATGGTTGTTTGTTTGTTTTGCTACAGTGCCACCTAGTGAATTGGTTAGTGGCTGTGCTAATGCTGTTCCATGGAAATGTTTCGAATAAATTTGGCTTCCGGTAAGGTGGAGCTTAAAATTAGGGACCTAGAAATGTTGTCTTAAAAGTCCAGACACTGTGGCCTCCAGTCAGATACAACAGTAATACGCTGCTCCTATGAATGCATGTATTTGGATTTTGTCAGAAGTGATCCTACAAGATGATTCATACTATTGCACACAACTGTTACTGTCTGAGTGAAAATAACCAAAACATCAGATACTGACACCTGACATTTACTGATAGGCATATCAGCCGATACTGATGTTTGGCCAATGCATCAGTGTATACCTAAAACAAAAAACAAAACACGTAAGCTATAAAAATGCTATCAAGAAGTAGCTAAGCACAAAAAGAGTGCATAAAACCACAAGTTAACAGTGCCACAATATAATACAAGTATATATATATATATATATAATACAAATAAATATAAATAATTATAATAATTATATAAAAATATAATACAAGTTAACAGTATCACAATATAATTGTCCATTTCCTCCAGACAAAACAAAAGCAAAAGTCTCCAGTTTCTTTTGGATTTAATACAATTTAAAAATGTGTAATTTGTCAGGGACGCTGCCTAATCAGCTGCAGGAAATTAACTGGGAGCATTAAAGTTTCACGAAGGATGTGAAACTTTGCATAAAACATTTTCATCGCCTTCATCTTCGTCATCTTCTTTTCCACCATCATCGTACAATACACACTAACTTTATTTAAAGACGTGGACAAGTAAAAATTGACCTGTAAAATAATGATTAAATTACCATGAGAAAGTGAGAGTGGAACCAGAATAAATTATACACTAGCAGTAGACATAACTAGGCCTACATAAAGTTCATTTTTAATGCATTACACAATGGGAGGATATTATTTAGAAATCGTTATATGTATTTACTATTTTATCATGAAAATGATGTTAAAATGTCTGGACACATTTGGAGATGATGATGATGATGATGATGATGATTATTGCTATATTTAAGTTTACTATCATTATGCTTCCCAGCTGGTGAAATATCACAGGATCAGATGTGCATTTTAGTGTGATGACAATTTTGTTACTGTGAAGAAAAAAATAAAACTGTCGCTGAAGCACATATCTCTAGTTTCCTTTGTTATGCGGAAGGAAATAAGCATGCCTGTGAACTTGACTGTCAGGACAACACTGCCATCTGCTGAGGCCATTCAGTACAAATATAGTATGACCTGACCCATCAGAGGACTCAGGATGTGAAACTTTGCTCCAGCTGCTCACAATTAAAGCTTTCTTGGATATCAACAGCCTGGAAGAATAACAATTCAGATCACAGCTCATTCAGGCTCATTCATTCCAGCAGCTATCAGACTATAAAACACCTGTCGCTGCAATAAAATCTGCACTCTGGACTAATTACATTTCCTTCATGTTTTTTTTTTTTTTTTTTTGCACTACTTGAAACTTTTTTCATAATTTTTCTTGTACTTCTATTCCTTGTTTCTATTCTTGTAATTTTTCTATGCCTGTGATTGCTGCTGAGTTTCCCATAGGTGAGAAAAATAAGTGCTATCTTATCTAATCTTATATTATCCAGATATCAAATAAATTTTCTGATTCACAGGAAACAACAATAATGGTTAGCTCGCAATACATGGTTATGGGATTTTGCCTTCCTGTTCAGACAAAAAGAAAGCTTGAAATTGTCTTAGATGTTTGTTTTTTTAATCTTTTTATTCCTCCCTTTTTTTCAGTCAGCATTGTTGAGATGCCTGTTGAAATCTTTTCATTCTCTGCTCTTTGCCTGCTCTCTGCAGAGCGGGAGCTGTTGCTCATGCAGGGCCTCGAGGATCTGGACATCCAGGAAGACCAGAATGCTGTGTTTGTTTGTGAGATCTCAGTGGAGGATGTTCCAGGAGAGTGGTACAAAAAAGGGGAGAGGATACAACCAACCAGTACCATCAAGATCCGCCAGGAAGGTGAGCTTCAGAATCTTAAGCATGCAATTTACAGCCCCTCTCATCTCTGCTGATGATGTCAGGCTTTCAAATAATGGAACAAGGCAAGTGAAGGCCAATGTATGTATATATGATACCTAATTCACAGAAATGGAAAAATTGATGTTTTTGAGAGAATGCATGTTTTTAACCTATTATCATCTGGCTTTTTATTTACCAATTCCATGAATTTTGTTCTCAATTCAGGGACCAAACATTTTCTTCTTATGTGCAATGTGCGAGCAGAGGACTCTGGAGAGATCAAGTTCGTTGCCAGACATCTTGAATCCATTGCTTACCTGGAGGTGGAAGGTATTATGATTATGGAATCATTTATCTACAAACATGTTTGTAGATAAATATTACTCTGTATTGATATAATTGCCTAATTGACTTCCTATGCCAACAAATTACACAGTCTGTCCTCGATTTAATCTGCATGTTCCCTTTTCAGAGCTTCCTGTCAAAATTGTAAAACCTCTGCGGGATACGACCGCCCTTGAGAAGACCCGTGTGATCATGGACTGCACTGTGTCGAACTCAAGATGCAGTATCCGCTGGTACAAAGGCTGCACCGTCATCCTGCCTTCTGAGCGCTTTGAGATCTGCAGTGAAGGCTGTTATCGCAAGCTGATCATCCAGCAAGTGACGCTGAATGACGAGGGCACATACAGTGTCCAGGTTGGAGAGTGTACATGCTCCGCAAAACTGACAGTGGAGGGTAAGAGAGTTTGTGATCAGTCAGAAACACTGTGAAGTTGCAGCCACACCTTTCCATCTGAACAACATAGCAAAAACCAGGACACACAATATCTACGGGTGAAAACATGAAGCTGTATTACCGGGAGGAGGGGGTTGGACTACTGTTCCAGTCTGTGTTGGTATTGATAGTCCTCTACCATAGGAGAGCTATCAGTGAAAAAGAGAGCTCAATCATTTAAATACAGCAGAGGGAGTGGAGGTTAAATACATCCAATACAGTCTCATAGCTCCATCTACAGGCAAAGCAAAACTAACACATATCGTCTACAAATGGGATGGCTCAGTCTGAACTGTCCTTAATATAAATAAAGGGATTCAATAACTTCTAGTTATCAAAATCTACCACATTCGCATGCATGCATGGAAATAATTAATGTACATTATGGAGTTTGAATATATGAAATGGAAGTCGGAATATATTAAGGCAGCTATGGTCAATTAGTAGCCAAACCTATATTTATTTAATTATTGTTTGTATTTGTTTATTTTTTGTTTGTTTGTTTGCAGTTTGGAAAAAGGAGGCATTTATGAGAGAGCGCTTTTTCTTTCTGCAAATCACACATTATTTGGTAAACAAACTTATTTCAATATAATCACACATACATCCCATTAGCATCATAATGTATATAAATTATTTCCTGAACAGCTTGCCATTATATGTATAATACTTTGGACATGTTTCCCATTCAAATTAATAGCAAGTATGTCCAAACTTTTGACTGGTATATATCACTCTCTCTCACTCGGGGGGAGGGAGGGTTGCTGGAGCCAATCCTAGCCATGTTGCAGGTGGGGTACACCCTGGACAGGTCCCCAGTCCATCACAGGGCCAACACATACAGAGACAGACAGAAACCAACAACCACTCACACTCAGACCTACCTACAGGAAATTTAGAGTCTGAGTACATATAGATTTCCTTTATACAAAAATAAAACCATTGTTTACAATAAATGATTTCAATTTTCCTTTCACACTGGCAGAATTCTCTTGGCTTAGACTGAGACAAAAAAATAAAAGTCCTTTTAGCTGAGCTTTTAAATGTGATTCCTTAAGGCTAGAATTGCAGCATATTGCGGCATAGCTAAAGAGTAGGGATGCATGATATATCGGTATCGGCCAATGTTGGTCATTTTTTTTAACATACATGAGTAAAACTGGGCCAATATTAACAACCGATATTTACTTCTGTGTGTGTTTCGGGAGGCTGAGGGGGATTTTGGCCATGGGATGTTTAACTGAAGCAGAGAAGCAATGTCAGCAACGTGGATGTTTTTTTCACGGTGTAGAAAGAAGATACTCGAAAAGCAGTATGCAGTATTTGCAAAAGCGAAGTAATGCGGACTGAAATCATTCAACACCACCAATTTGATATGCCATTTGAAAAACTGCCATCCAGAAATTCACAAACAGTGGCAGAAAGCTCAGTTTTGGGACACTCTGCCTGCCTGAGCCACGCGACTGCAGCGGCCTAATTTATAGATTCGGACTCTCGTGTTTTTCTCGTATTTTTTCCGCGAGCCGCGCGTGGTTTGTGGAGAAAATACATTGAAAATGATCTGTTCAGGGTCATATAGACATCATACCATCAATAATCCATAATGTGTGTTTCAATAGCACGCATTAAAAATCATTTATTTTATAACTGTTGTGCCACAAGTAAACCTCCATCTAGAGAGTGACCTACTAGGACAGTAAGGAACTATGAGCTCTGAGATATGATGGAGCTTGGCCATTAGGAGCTTTATATGTTAACAGAAGGATTTTAAATTCTACTCTATTTTACAGGCAGCCAATGAAGAGCAGCTAACACAGGAGAGATGTGATCTCTTTTCCTAGTTCCTTTTAATATTTGTGCAGCAGCGTTCTGAATCAACTGAAGGCCTTTCAGAGATTTGTTTGGACATCCAGATAGTAATGAGTCACAGTAGTCCAGCCTAGAAGTGACGAATGCATGGACTAGTTTTTCAGCATCATCCTGAGAAAGGATGTTTCTGATTTTCCTAATGTTTCTCAGGTGGAAGAAAGCTGCCCTGTTGTTATTGTTAAGTTCACTTCATTTTTATCACAGCTCTGATGAATACACTTTAGAGAGCCATGATTAAAGAGTGTTTTCTTCCCCATCTGCTCTGTGTGTTGCCTCAGCGCTGCCTGTGTCGATGGTCAGAGAGCTGACGGACGTAGAGGTCAAGGCCCCTGGCAAGGCCTGCTTTGAATGTGAGGTGTCAGCGCCGGTCAACGAAGCTCCTGTGTGGAGTCTGAATGGTGAGCCCTTGCAACCGGGCCCTTGGGTTCTCGTGGAGAAGATGGGCACTGTCCACAGGCTCACCCTCAAACAAACATCCCTGGACATGAATGGAGTGCTGGAATTCATCTCAGGGAAAACCAAGAGCCGGGCTCAGCTCCTGGTGATTAGTAAGTGACAGCAGGAGGTGATTTTGATTTTGTTATTGTCCTCTGACATTACTCCAGTTTCGTTTTGTCATGTAGATTTATATATAGATATGCTGTGTAAGATTCCGAATAGACAACAGGAATGAATCCTGACTGTTTCATGTATAAATATGAAAGGATTAATACAGTGCTGCACTGTATTCATGCTACATAATTTAAACAAATTGACAGATTAACAGCCTACTACAGCGAGCCTATTCAAAAATCCAGTATTAATATAGTCCATATAACCCTCCCATTTTTGTGACTGCAGCCTTTAACTTAGGGGCCTCCTGAGACATGCTGCTCAGGGAGTGTTAGGTTGACACGTGTGGTTTCTTCCTGCTCTCAGTGCTATCTAAGTATTTACAGCACAGTGATGTCATACAGTGGTTAGCGCCTTTGCCCCAGGCTCGGCTCTCAGGCCTGAGGCCTTTCTGTGTGGAGTTTGAATATTCTCCCCCTGCCTGTGTGGGTTTCCACCCATCGTCCAAAGACGTGTATCTTCAGGTTCATTGGTAACTCTAAACTGTCTGTAGGTCTGAGTGTGAGTGTGAGTGATTGTTGGTCTCTGTCTGTCTCTGTGTGTTGGCCCTGTGATGGACTGGTGACCTGTTCAGGGTGACCCCGCCCTCACCCAGAGTGAGCTGGGACTGGCTCCAGCACCCACCACCACCCGGAAACCGATAAGCAGTCGAAGATGAATGGATGAATGAATGAATGAATTATGCCATTTGAAACATGTCCACTAGATGGCAGCCAAAACAAAGTCTCAAGGTTTTTCCTTGTTACAAAAAAAGGTAGTGGGACATTGTGTGGTTAAGTAGCATGAGAAAAAGATGCTTTGAATTGTGGTGTTTCTTTAAATTAAATAAGGCTATGACTTAGATCTGAAATGAATAGAAAATATACTAGGTGAAAAAAAAAAAAACAACAACAACTCATAAACGCTCCAGTTGCGTAGTCCAGATGATGTTTTAAAGTTGACTGCATGACTTTGCAGTGCACATGCAGCACATGACAGTAAAAACAGGAAATGTTGGCTGGGAGATAGAGCAGCATTGTGCAAATAATACAGCTGTTTATGGTCCTGCAGTGATATGGGTCAACTGATACAGAGCACACACACTCAGAACCTTCTGGAGCTATTTAGATATGCAGGGGAGTAAACTATTTTTAGATTATTACACTTTAGTTAAACAGAACAGAGTATTACATTCAGTCATCTGGCTGGAGGCGATAAGCCTGTCATGAAATCGGTCAACGGAGGGTGTTAGGAAAGTAACTAAGAAATAACTAGGAAATTATAACTAATTAAGATGGTCAGAAACTCAAAAGGGTGGAGTGACTGGACTCATGGACGGCACACTTGCATATTAGGGGGATTTACAGTGAGGTCACATGTAAATTTAGGGGGTCAATAAATTCCTTTAGAGTGAAGCACAACAATTCTTAGATTGGTCATTTGTTAAGTTTCTGTAGGAAAACAATCTGTACATTTGTCCTGTTTTGCATTTCAGACCCCAAAACGGTTTGCAAAAGGTTGAGAAACTCACAGCTCATGTTGCATTGAGTCTGTCTGCACAGGTCACATTCAAATACTGAGTTGTTTTGAGGGTGATGAACCAAAAATGGTTGGCAAGTATTGGCTCAGGGAGGGTAAAAGTTCTGCGTTCGAGGAGTCACAGCTGCATTTCCAAACGCGTTTAGCAAAAACTTGCTGTTTTAAAGACAAAAAAGGCACACATCTGGACTTGCTCGGTCAATTTTTTTTCTCTGCTCCAATTCCACAGGTGACCCCTGAGTGACATGTTCAACCTGTTGACACCTGACTGATCAGTGTGATTGCTGCATTGATGCTTTTAAGATGTTTCATTGCTTATATATTTACATCCAGTCTATACAAACGGTTGAAACAGGGTTAGGGTGGATTTTGATGCAGTTTTGGTGTGAAGAAGTGTAAAAGCAGCTCGTTTGTCATTAGTACAAATTGCGTTTTGACTGTAAATAATTTCCTGAGTGAAAGTGTTCTGACTCAAACTGTGTTTTAAAGGTTGAAGCTAAATGTGCATTTGTGCCAACTGACATCTACAAAAATAAAAAATAAGCAAGTGTATGATGATATACAAGAGATAAAATCCAACCATGATACACATAATTCATTCATTTTGGTCCTTTACAAAGCAGCAAATGTGTATTTCTTTTTTACACAATATACCTTTAGCCATATATCAGAGCATGGTTTTGTGGTTCTGTTTAGGCAATCACTTCTGTGGGCCTCAGTAACAACAGCACCAGATTTTTACCACATAGGAGACACATGCAGCGCCAACTGACCCCCTCAAATTTAGGTTTTAGAGTGAATCAGCCAAGCTCAGAGTTAATTCAAATTCACATTTAACGCCTACTATTTTCAGAATTTGTCTATTGTATAGAAATAATTTTTTATGTTTTGATGAAAAAGGTTAGTGAAAGTAAAAAATCTGCCTTGCTGGAAGTGGCTTGTCATGTAAATATACTGGGCCAAAAATCAGGTAATTTAGGAAAGGGATAGGCTACAAAAATTACTTGATCATCTTGATTAATGCTTGTTTTGTTGAGTGAATATTTGAAATTCGGAGAATGATAGTTGTTTTGACATAAAATCTGTTCCATATTCCATTTTTCCATTTAACTTGTTTCCACTTCTGCCATGTTGTGATGAGCGTTATGTATGTGGGGACAGAAGTACTGTAGTGAAATGTGACCTGTTTCAATAAAACATGCTTTATTGATGCAAGGTAGAAATTCCTGTGGTTGTTTTTTTTTTAATTATTATTTTTTTGATCTGAATCATTTATCAGCAGCAATTTAAAAACTCACTTTGCCAGTTTCTTTACTTGGATCACAACGTTAATACTCTGGTTGCATACTGTAAAAAAAAAAAAAAAAATCAAAGTTATTCCAAGACAGGTTATGTTTTGCACATATTGTCGAAGCATCTTCTTTAAAATCTCAAAATAATGCATATACTCACACTGAAAACCACGCACGCACGCACACACAAGTATACACACACACGCTCCAGACTTAGGCAAAGTCCAAGGGCACCGACATGTCCGGTAAAGTTTCCCCTATGATCAACGGATCCATAAGGTGGAAAACTTGACTCCATTAATGTCTGTTACACACACGCAAGGCTTGAATTCAAGTTAACCAACAGGAGGCATCGAAGGTCAAACTTATCTGAGACACTGACAGATCACAAACTCCTCCTGCACACAAACATTGCATTTTTGTCATACACTGTGGTGGCTAATTCAACTAGAAACGTCAAAAGATAAAATAACAGTAAAAACCAAATCAAAACAAATGCCTAAAATCCTGATACACTATGTACAAAAATACTCCTGACATTTATGCTTTGAAGTCTGTGTCTAAAAGGGTTGCTACACATTCATAATTATTTTGAATAATCGTAATTACATTTTTAGTAGCACGAGAATATCAAGATTAAACCTCATCAGTTAGCTGTATTGCACTGAATAAACACCACATTAATAGCTGGGTACAGGATCTACATGGTTTCATCGTTTGTTCATAGCTGTCCCAAGACACTGTTTGGATCATGTACAGATGTGCAAGTTGTGAAATGTGTCATCAAACATAATAAATTAATGAACCAAGTTTGTTTTTTCCTACATACAGATTTGGCCAAAAAAATAAAAAATAAAATAAATTAAATTAAATAAAAAATAAAAATCAATACAAGCTTAACTAGCTTCATGGGGCCATCTTCAATGGCTTGTTATGTTTCTGTGTGAGAGCTTTAAATGCTAATTAAAAATACTACATTGCAATCACATGACAATGATTGATGTGGTTCATTTGTAACATTTGTTCACACAGTTTCAGCTTACAGCACACTTACACAGGTCACTGCTGTCACATTACGACAACACCACCTAGCTGCACTGCTTAAAATATCTAGAGGGGTCATTTGATCTCATATGAACAAGGCTTCATGTAGAATGACTAAAAAAATAAAAATTTGTGACTAGGATTAAATGATGGTCAGTGCTGAAGCACCAAACCCAGCTAGAAGGTGGACTGATTGAGTTCACTTTTCTTCTGTAATATGAGATTAAATGACAGTTCTTGCAGTATGGTCCTTGTAGTAGGAAGCACTGAGGGCCTGTGGACCCCCGGCCTCCGTGGCCCCCTAACAGCAGCCACTGGCAATTCATTCTAGTGCCCTGCCTCTGTTAACTTGAAGTCCTCTGCTGCTTGAGAATATCATAGATGTCATCCACTTTGCTTAGTCTCTCAAAGAAGGGGATAAGATCCAGGAGCTCGGTGTCTGACATGTCATCAAACCAAGATGCTACGGGAACCTGAAGGTTTCAAAAAGCAGCAAGAATTAGATCTTTTGATGCAGCATAAGAGTCATTACTTTCCATTGTTTTGTTGCTGAGATAGAATATGAAAAGCATACTGCATTGTTGGGATGGAAGACGTAGGAGGCTGGCGAGTTGTCAATGATGATGACCTTGTTGAGGTCTCTTCCCAAACGGCTCAGGTCTTTTACGTAGTTCCCTTTGTGGAAAACGCAGGACTCCCGGAACAGACGGCTCCTGAAGGCCCCCCATTTATCCAACAGATCAGACACAGGATCTGCATACTATAGTGGGACAAAAGTGATACCGGATCTTTATGTTTGTGAGTAATTATATAGCTTTATAGTAATTATTATTATTAGTATTATTATTAATTTCATGTCAAAATGCCAAACAACAAAATTAGGGTCCACTATTTTATGTTAAAGGCTCCCTGGTCAGTAGAGGGCAACAAAAACAAATTGTAAACATCATTCAGTTCAGGTGAGGACGAGTTGAAATGGTGAGGTTATTAGCAAGGAGTTCCTTGGATTATATAACTTATTTTGGCCTCCACTAACTGCTGAATATTCCTCTAATGTTGGTTAGCTTCTTGCTAATATTGTATATTGCCTAGTTTTTTACTGTTTTTTCACCAAAAACGTCTTTGATAAGTAAGCATAAGAGTAAATCCTCTTGATCTATATAAAGTTTAACTCACTTGTTCATATTTTACCTCAGCATATTAAAGATTTAGAGAAAGATAAGATTTTACAAGCATCTAAAAAATTTAAGTTTGGATATTTTCAAATATCCCAGCAGAAGAGCAGCGTTTAATTTCACACTCACACTCCAGCACTCACGTTGTCAAGTGCTGGAGAGAGACTTGGTGTGTGTGGAGAGTAATTACTGACTATATGTTCCAGAAAGTTATGGTAATGCTAAGGTTAAAAGGGTAGTCAAGTAAATGTTAGAGGTTAAAATGTCTTTGCTATTGCCAGACAGGTATCATAAATATATCTTTATGTGCGAAGCTACATGTGGAAGGTCACCTATAAATCACACACAACAGTGAGACTGGGCTACCAGTACCTCTCAGCATAATGTTTATCAAACAGGCGAATAGATGAGTTTCATGTTGAACTCAACTGTCCATGCTGCAGACTGAGGTCAAATTTTAATAAAAGGTGAAATTGATCCAGAACAGCAGTATGACCTTGGCTAAGCTTGCGGTGAACAAAATGCACTCAAACAGTTCTCCCATCCTCTTGAGGAATTCATCAACGTGTGGTCTCTTTAACACATACACCTAGGAGAAGACAAAAGAGGACACACATGGGTTATGAAATCCCAATGTTTCAGTTACTAGGAATACGATCGACATCTTGGCAAGGAAAAAAAACAAAACACACAAAAAAAGTGCAGGTAAAACATTCATTCAATCGTCTTTTACTGCTTGCGGGGGGTGCTGGAGCCAATCCCAACTCGCAGGGCGGGAAAAAATATATGTTGCCATAATGACTTTCATTAACTAAAAGAAAAGACAAAAAATAAATACAAATATATGTAACACTAAACCTTCACTGCAGATGCTGGCGGCCTTGTTTCTGAACCAAGTCATCCCGAATAGGCTTTCTCCACTTTAACAAGCCTATCCTGGATTACTTGAAACAGACCCAGGCCCTATGTCTTCTTGGAGGCCCAGCACAACAGATTGTAGTTACCATTTTCCACCTGCAGGGAAAAAGGCATGTTCCCCATGGTCAGCACTGCTAAGCGGGACATAACAAGCGCCTCAGACAAAGATTGATGGCCAGTGATTTCTGAGAAGTCTGCTTGGGCTTCCTCATTTCGTCACGCCACTGAAATAGCCGCCTGCTGCTCGGAGCCGTCAACAGAGTGGGCTCCAGCACTGTCAAAGCTTCCTCCATCTCAGATTTTGAAATTTTAATCCCATTTAAAAAAGAAAATTACCTGAAAAGCACATCAGTTTTGTTTTTGTTTTTTTATGAAGTATGGACAAGTTAAATATCTGCTTGCAATTTTCAAAAGAAATCTTTCAAGCATTACAGAAAAATTGAAGTTTGTAACTTGGTGGCTTCGCACTCCATGTGATGTGACTTGGGCAGCATAATTAAACAGCAAAGCTATAAGACAGTTAAGCGTCTGGAGCGTACCTGGTGAACTGTTCCATCAATTTCCACTGGAATGATAAAATCAGCATTGCTCACTGGCTGTTGACAAAGAAAAGCAAGAATGTCAATCACAAAAATCTTTTTTCACCATATTTTAAGATTATTTCTACATAAAAAACTCTGATGGCAATAAATCAGAGCTGAATGTGCCATCCCTGATGCCAGACTGCTCATAATATGATCACTGAAATATAGATGCTACAGAAGGTGACCAGACTCATAACGCATCTGATTTATTTAGGCAGTTCTCACATTTGAAAAATCCTTCTGAAATGTTAGCATCATCCCAAGTTGTTCTATATATGGCAATTACAGCATTCCCTAAATTGGTTCACCATGAGGTAAAGGAAGTAAGAAACAATTTTAACATTGACACTCCCAGGTATCACTAATTTGATATGAAATGTTTCAGGCCAAAAGTTAGAAAAGTTGTAATTTAATATTCACTTTTACAGGCAAGCAGGTATTTTTCCTTGCACTGTGTTGAGTGTTGCAAATGGCTGTGTTCATCCCAGTTTAATTAATATTCCTGCCTGGACCACAACAATGTAGCACTATAACCCAAAATGTCTCTGACTGAGTGAGTGAGTGATCATAGATTTTCATCATTGGTCCATCAAATGCCACAGCTTTTGAAATTAAATGGGACAGCTTCTACAGGGGAGCGCAAATAGGCAAAATAGCCAAAAAAATAGAAAAATCGCTCCACAGACCTAAAATTTAGAAACCTTTTTGAGCAATTCTTACAAATGTTCTCTCTCTGAATCGAATCAGTTTAATGAGTGACAGAGAGGCAGAGTAGCAGTTATCCAGACAGAGGTTGTTGACAGCAACAAACTAATAGGACTTAATAAATCTAAATAAAACCTGAATATATTTATATTAATTCGTTTAGCAAGTCCTTGAAAGTGATGGTCATTAATTTTAATGTTTGTTCTGTTGTCTGACAATAGAAACAAACAAAAGCCAACATGTGAATGAGAACAGCTCTGTTGAGATTTTGGCTGTATTAAACAACTGTGACAAAAGGAGAGATTGAGGACACAAGGCAGTTTTTTTTTATTGCTGTTGCACAACAGTTTTCAATGCTATCCTGGACTTTGCACATTCACCATATGCAGTATAAAGGTGTTGACCCATTTTTCATGTAGTTCTGCCTCTATACTCTTCAATGAATATTTTTTTTGTGACTAGAATACTGTGAAGTCGTTTGACTTTAAATCATTGCACTTTGATCTAATTTATTATGTAAGTTATGTCATTAAAAGTATTTTTTTTCAATTTCTTTTATAATAAATGATCTTATTTTGTTTTAAATTGTGATTTAACTTAAAACATCTGTGGAAATAACTGATCTGCGTTTTTATTGAAGAGTTGCACCATAATGTGTCCTTTCTTGGAGGAATGTAAACACAACACACACTTAGTCGTAACCTGTAGGAAAAGAGTGGCATTGCATGTGTGGTTGGATCATAGATGAATTAAATGTTGACAGAAACTCTGCTTCTTTAATGTGAGTTCACTGATAAGTGGCTGGAATCTGAATTCACTCCATTGACCATCATACCAATCTACTGGATGTTAAAAAGAAGTCGGAATTGAATCAGCCCCAGATATCACTTGATTGATTCGTAAAAGTTTATGGTTTCGGTCTCTAGTTTCAAGATTTCCTCGGTAAACATGAGATTAATTCTTTTCATGAACGTCCCATTTAGAGCAAAATAGACCATAAAACAGAGTATTGAGAGTGGAGAAGAGAGTGTGCCATCCAATCAGGACAGAGCCAGCCCTTACTCCTCATCTCCACCTCAGCTCCTAATATGGTTTCTACTGTTTGGCCAATGAGATTGACTTCAGATATGTGTGTACAATTGATACTGACAGTTTCAACTTCACATAAAATTACATTCCCCATCTGAACACCATAAAAATCTCAAGAACCCAACAGCACACTGACCTTCCATGTGCCATAAACCCTGTTACCTAATGCTATGATGCTATTTTCAGTATCTGTGCCAATGTAAAAATTTGTTTTATTATCCACCTTGTGTTAAACATGGACTTAACAAAGTCTGACCCTGTTTACACATAGCTTACTGCAATATCCAGTGACATCTTTTAGGACAGTCTGTGACCTGAGAAGTACTTCAGACCACATGACATGTGACATGTCATTACATAATTTCAAAGTCTTGACACAGGAGACCAGACTTTTACATTTTTAACTGGTGCTACCATAAAAGGTATCAAAGAGAACAAAAGTTAGCCATTTCCTCTTTCTAAGAACAATGTAAAGCCCAACAGTTTTTGAAACCATCTACTATTAATGCTGATTAGAAATAAATTTTGCATATATACAATTAAAAAAAAGTGTATTTTTAGTTTCATTATATGAAACCACAGTATACAGATTTTTGAGACAAAATACTGATTTCCATTGTTATAGTTCTTTCTTAAACTCAAACGCTTGTGAGCTGTTGCATACATTGTTAATTTATATGAGTGTAGTCCTTAATAAGTCACATGCCCCTTAAAAATATGTACATATCCTACTGCCAATTTATGTTGGCGAGTATATTGTTTGCTTTGATAGGTAATATGGATGCTTACTAGCATATGCTGAACAACAGAGTGCTTTTTATACTTAGGATGTCCTATTTGAACTGTAAGCCAAGACTATAAATAAGGCTGTAAAAATATTTTTTCTAAAAGGAAGGAAACTCATTTGAATGAAAGTAATTATGTAGAGATAAGCTATTCACTCCAGAAATGTATTTGGGGATCAAGTCTTCGCTGTCGATAGTCTTTAAATATAGATTTATAAAATTGGTAAAATCATTATCACCATGTACACTAAACTATATATACATTGAGATGACAATAACACAACTGGCTGTATAAATTCTATCATAGCCTTTTCGGCACAAAACCTTCAGAAAATGCTGCCCATGTTACTCACTGTAAACCTAGTTTGTAATTACATGTGTCCATTAGTATCTTGGAGCTATACCTTGGAATGGTTAAAAGGCATTTCCTTGACAAAGAAAGAAAAACCTCAGATTTTGACTTTTGACACCATGAAGCACCGCTGTACTGCAGAGATCACAGACAAATGTTTCTCTACTAGTTTTTCTTTCTTTTCAAAAATTTGATGAGAAGTTTGATGCTATTCTCATATCTTTGGTAAATATGATGCTGTAGCAAGCAGCTGCACACTCACCTTATTCTGTTTGAAGTCACAAAAACTATCAATTGGTACATTTATAGCTCATGCATTAACGTATCAACTGGATTATGTTTAGGTTGAATTGGTGGCTTGCTGGAATATTGTCAGTGCTTCTGACCAAAAATAAGCTTCTTGTTTTGCTTACCAAGTTGAAATGGAGTGGAAGCCAAACTCCACTGGCACGAAGCAACGATGTAATGAACAGTATATGCAACAAAGCTCTTCTAGTTCAATAAAAACATCTTTGACAGTAATATGCACCTATGAAAATCTATGCATCTACGACATTCAGGTTTTCATGGAAGAAAAAAAAGTGTTACTTTTATAAATGGCTTATTGTAAAACCTTAAAATGGATTTGTTGAAGAAATGTATCTGCCGCCAACAGACCTGATACTCAGACTGAAAGCAACAGCTGAACAGTAAAGATTATCACCAGTACAAAGCTCATCGAATCAGAATAACTTGCCTTACCAACTCTAATATGAAGTGTCTTTAAAGCACCCCAGTGTACTACTTCCCCAGTCAGAGGAAAGGGCTTTGTTAATCTATTATTTTTTTAAATAAACTGAACCTTAAATTTCTTATCAAAATAATAAATGCAGAAATATATAAATTGAGTGAACAACTAAATAAAGTAATTTTAATATACAAGATAGAAATACAAAATAGCTTGTAATAAATATGGGAAAGAAATTCTAAAAAATAGATATAATTTCATAAAATTAAAAGCTTTATTTATTTATCTAGCAATTAATTTATAAAGTGAAACTATTTAAATGTATTTGTATATTTCTGTCAAAAAAAATATTTATTTCATAGCTGTATAGTTTCATAGTTTTTTACCTGTGTATTACCTATTTATATATATTTAATATTGAAAAAAAAAAAAAGCATTGCATGGTGAAGAACTAAATTGGGCACACAGGGAAACTTACCTTAAATGAACTATGCACTAGTGTTTCATCCAAATCAATAACCACACAGATTTTCCCTGCATCATTCGAATTCATCCGTGGGAGAAGTGGTTTTGTAGGAACCTGGAGACAAAGAGATTGTTTAAGCACCAAACTCATTGGCAGCAGGTTGCCCTGAATTCAAAAGCTATTTTAGCCTTCAAACTCATAGTACGATCAGAAACTACATCTTACAATCCCTGTAAACATGAGATATTACCATCTTGAAATGTTGTGGATATGCTGCTCATTGTCTGTGTATGTATGTTTCTTGATATTTAAGAAACTGGACATTGTTTTGGTGTTTCAGTAAGGGATTAGAGGAAACCCAGGATGCTGCAGCTGCTACCATGTTGATAGAGCATGTTAATATCACCCTACCACAATACATCTCTCAACAAGTGTCTGGGGATCGGTGTTTGTTAGTGTGATTCGGATTCTAAAAACAAGCTGGTATTGCTGGACCGGCTTCCTGTAACACCGGGACGTGTGTTTATCTGTGTAGAGTGAGATGCCACGTGAGGATAATAGCAGAGCTGAGAGTTTGACACAGATACTACACAATCCGCCAACTTAAAACATCCTGTAACTTACTCCCTGCCATAGTTGACATTACAGTTTAATGTGGTAAAAATAGAGCAGAAATATTGAGAGCAGAGTCACCTCCATTCTGGGGCAACTTTAACTTTCAGTGTTAACGCTAAATGAATCTACTTCAGAGCTTTTCAGTCAAAGTGTAAAGATTTATAATACCTCCTCTATTGGTGGAATGCAGTACTCGCATTCGCAAGTCCATGAGGATTCATCATCACTCTGCTCTTCTTCTGAATCCCTGCTTTGTTCAGAGTCTGAGTAGTTTTCCTCAGCCTGTAAATCCAGCCCCTTGACTTTGGCCTGTTCTGAGAGAACGCTGTGAATAATATCTGGAGGTCTCACTTCATTTAATTCACAGTCTGATTCCTGTGTTTCTTCATTGCCCTGCCTGTCTACAATCCAGCAGCTGGCAAAGTTTTCACTCAGTTCAATAACTTCAGTAATCCCAAATCTGACTGATTTGCTCTCCACTGGATGAACTCCAGTGGCCTCTGAATCAGTCATTTTACAGGAAGCATCCCAATCGGCTTTTCCAATGATTACCTGACCTGATATTCCGTCAAGTCCCTCTAGGGCTTGTTTGAATGACTGAACACTTGTCATCCGGAAGGCAAAATAATCCTCAACACCTGGCTCAAACATCTGTCCATTATCTTCATCCTCTACAAGTGACCAATATGGCTCCATTTCTGAACATTCAATAAAACCTTGATCTTCAGACTCAGACTCATTATCCAATTTGAGATCAAGAATAGTTGATGTTTCGTGATCAGTTTTATGAGTACTGTCACAAAGAGAATTTGAATTCTGAGCATCACAGAACTCGTCTTCATAAGCATCACCTTCAACTGAGATATCCTCTGCACACGGTGCACACATCCTCTCCTCATTACAAGGAGCTAGGCAGATGTCAGCTTCATCTTTGTCAAAGATTTCTGGACCTCTTTCCTCAGACAAATAAGTTTCTCCATCCTCATATTCCTCTGCTTCTTCATAAAGTGCATGGACTTTGAATTTATCATCTTCTTCCACCTCATCCTCTGCTGAAAATGATTCTCGATCCATGTTCCAGTCTTCAGGTTGATTGTCTGACTCAGAATCATCATTGGGGCTTGGGTCTGCAGCCTGTTCATGTGCTTCTTCCAAACAAAGATCGCTTTCCTGCATATTAATTTCTTTATGGATCTCCTCAAATTTGCAGACCTTTTTGGCTGTATGCTTCCGGGCTTCTTCTTCAAGATACAGGCACTCATGGATATCTCCACCATCAAAGCAGGAGATGTAATGTCGCTTTTGTGCAAATGCATGGCCATAATAGTCAGCTCTGTCAAATAAATCAAAGTAATCCTCAATAACAATATCAACAGCAGGTGTTTTCTTTTTATCCTCATTACTTTCATCAACATTTTTTGGTTCCATTTGCTCATCTTCCTCAAAAGATTCCCATTGTATCTGCTCATCACTTGAATCTTCCTGGACTTCCTTTTCAGATTCCTCGGATGAATCAGAGCATGGATCTGAGGGAATGCTGCCATCAGGACAAGTCTTAAAGGACTTGGTTTCAATAGAAGAGCAGTCTGATGTTCTGTCCTCTTCACTGTCTTCACAGGTTTTCTCACACTGTTGAATTGTTTCATCCTCTTCGTATGTTTCAGCCTCTGAAAGCCTGTAAGACTCTTCATCGCTAGCCTCTGTTTCATTTTGTTCAGATGAAAGGCTCTCTTCATCATTCTCGTCATCGTCATTCATGCACTCACTTTGATTCTGACTTTCATCAAATTCACAAAGTCCAGCTTCACAGTCTAGTAAGTCCAGTGAGTCGGAGGAGTTGGTTGAGAAAACAGCCATGTCACATTGTTCAGAGGTGTCTGAAGATGTTTCTGATTCAGAGTCATGCTGCTGATCAAGAGGATCACACTGTTGGAGAAATTCAAGTTGATCCATGCTCTCTGGTATAAATTCAGACATTTCACACAATTCAAAACTGTCACAGTTCATTGACAATTTCTCTGGATCCAAGTCAAACGACTCTGACCGTTGACCAGAGGGCTTACATTGTTGAAATAAGTGGAGGTGTTCTGCACACTGTTCACAGCAAGGACAACTTTTGGAAGCTAAGCTATGATTAGCACTAAGCTCAGAGGACTCGCAAGGTTTAAAACACTCACAGTGTTGAGCACATTCATCAAATGATTGGCTTAACTCCAAAGTGTCACACTCATCAAGGGTCTGGACGGATTCAAAAAATCCTTTGCTTGTTGAGTATTGCCCGAACCTCTCAGCGTGTTCACTGCATAATGTGCAGGTTTCATTTTCATCTCCATTCAACTTGGAGTGTCCCATGCACAGGAGGGAAGAGTCCATTTCTCTGCTGACTGTTTGTTCAGTGTAATCCAACAGGACGTTTACACCAAGTCCAGCACTTATCTTTGAAGAGCTGGTTAAATCTGCATCTTGTTCTGCAAGCGTGGCTTCAGCTGAAGGCTCCCCTACTCCAGACTCTTTAGCTTGTTCAGAGCTTTCCAAATACATTGTGAAAGTGTTTTTCAGTCTGGATACGTTTGTTTAAAGCTTACACTCCATGCATTAGGTCAGGATCTTGTTGTCTCTATGGATCCTGCAGAGTCTGACTGAGACTGGCAGCAAACTGGAGGGTCCATTCAGAGTGCATATGCACACAGCTGGTGGGGGGAGTCACTGAGACTACAGCCAGTCGGAGAGAGTAAGAGCAACAGGAGCAGCATGCACGATGACATGACAGGTTGCCACAACCAAAGACTAGTACTTGACTCAACCCCCTTTGCCAGAGACCTAGCAATTTATTTTGGGGGCTTGGAAAGACGTGACAAATAACTTCTGGAATATCAGATCTCTATAAAAGGCTGAACTCAGGCATAAATCTGAAACCGACACCTGAGAACATCTTGACTACTTGATCTTCAGAACTTAACTGCCAAGAGTCAATTTGTTTTCCTAAATTATATGCACTTATTTTATAGGAGGTAAAAAATTATACATGAAGGCTTAGCATCTGTGATTAACCATGATTGTAATTTATGTAAACATACACTAATTAGCAGTTTCTTTCATCGCTTCTGATACCAGATCTGAATTTTAAGTTTCTACCAAAGGCAGTCTCTACTCTTGTGCTTGTGGTAGCACCTCCGCTAATGTTTTTGGACTGCGATCACAGCAAAGTTGACTTCTTTTACATTTACACTGCTTGTGCTCTTCTTCTGACTCCTGGACATCTTGACTGATGATGAACACAGAGCATTCCAAAATGTTACGTTGCATCACCACTGAGTACAGGAAACACAAGTAAACTTGAATAGCTTTGAGCCAAGAAAACATGTGTTTCATGTCACATAGCTGTCAGTCACTCAGACCACATGCTGTTCAAAAGACAGTGCAGAAGCAGAATGAAAGGAAGAGATCACAGGGAGAAGGAGCTCGAGGGAGATGTACTTACTTTTGACAGAGTCCCATTTTCCTCTACCAATAGGGGGGCGTTTTTAAGCGGCGGCGGCTCAGTTTCTTTGTGACAGAGGCAGCAGAATAGACTGTGGAAAAGGCCACGGCGAGGCTTGTGTGAGGGGGATACTTCATTGGTACCTGTGAGACACAGAGAAAAACTGATTTTTATAGAGGGTGATGTGCCTATATATTCAAACTGATACTGGTTATGAACTTTCTTCATTGTGTAAGCTTGCATCAGGCTGCAGCTACACATCACAGATGGGACCATACATATGTACATTTTAGAGTTTAAATTTATTTTTCGATCAATTTTAACGCCATTGTTCTTAATGCAGTAATGGTTTTATTCTATCTGTATGCAAGAAATACTTTGTCTAGTTGCTTCTCTCTGTGATTCCCAGCCAAGATGTAAATTATGGCACCAATATCTGCTCAGAGTATCTGATCTGTTAAGTGCTGTGGTGTCAGCAGGAATCCTTCTGTCTTCTGTGTAGTTGTGTAGTGTATGTGCACAGCTATTTCAGTTGTGTTGCGAAAGGTTAAAATATTTTACATAAAGAGAGCATGTGTACATTTCAGTTCTGAAAATAGTCAGATGAAGACATGCCATTTTTCTGAAATATACTTTATTTTGAATGGCAAAAATTAGCTTTAATTTGACACATTTGTTTCTGTATATAATGCTTAGTGCCTTACAGTGCATATATTCAAACATAGGCAACATTATTTTCAAAGTTACTTCTATTAATCAGTAGCTATTGTTAGGCATATTTGTAAAAAACATCAAAACAAACAAGTTTTGAAATATATTGTCACACTAAAATTATTTATTTGAAAAAGGTGACATTTAAAGCATGTTCAATTGCTAAAAAAAATAGGAATAAAAAGTTAGCATTAACACTTGCTGTATCTAGGACTTTGTATTTTTCAAAATAATTTAGTTTTTTCAAAGTGATCAGACACATTTTTGGTTGCATATATTTGATAATATATTACATTTTGTCTCACTGAAACAACAGCTACTGGTACACATCCGTGGATGAAAATATCCCATCAGCTGGTGCCAAAGTGATGAAAGGCAGCATTTACAAAGAAAAAAAAACCTGAGCCCTGATGAGGAGTCAGAGCTGTCAGCTAAGACATTAGCATGCCTGTCAAACAAGACTGCACCGGTGGGCTACCCTTCTGAATTGTCAACACATGGAAAAAAACAAACCGCAACCCCAAAATCCAACACAATGATGGACACATCATCATATTGGGCAACAATCTTTACCCTTTAGAAACTGTTGATGATTTGTTGCTTTTTGTTATCCGATGTGACAGCTAATGAAAGAACAGTAAATGTGTCTGTGAGTAGGAATGGGTCCACTTGAAAAACAGTGGTTAAAGAGGCTACAGCGCTACATTCCTTAAGGACTCTGGTGGGGATTTGTTCTGGCCCAGAGGTTGTCTGGTTTGAGTCCTTTCAAGAGCCTCTTGATGTCATTGGGTTTGAATGTGATGGTGTCAGTAGTGCAGGGAGTGGATTGCTTGATCTGAGGTGCCAGGGCAAAAGCCTTGCAGAACAACTCTGCCTTTTCTCAGGCAGAAATGTGGGCTCTGTTTACGTGGATGATGACAGGAATGTCAGAGGCAGGAGCTCTCCCAGAGAGGGCGTTAACAGGCCACCCCCATCTCTTGCCGGTTAAGGTGTTGTCAGTGAGTTCCTTAGGGAGCTTGGCATTGTGGTTGAATGTGTGTCTAGCCTCAGCAAACCGTTGCTTTTTGGTGGGGGTGTTCTTGTTTTTTTAACTCTTGGAGGAGACGCTGCTTCTTCCTTGCAGCTTTTCTGCCCTTTTCTTCAAACCATGGTTTGTCTCCTGGTTTTTTGGTGACAGTGGTTGAATTGTTCCATGCAGGTCTGGATGGGTTCTGTGATCTAGGCACATATTTTCTCAGGATCTTCCTCAGTGAACACTTCCCGCCAGCCAGTGCGTGAGATGAGACCTCGCATTCCCCAGTAGTTGGCTTTCTCAAACTGCCACACCTTCCTCTTGTATGGCTTGTCTCCGTATGCAGGCAAAAGAAAAGTGTGTGTATGTTTTACATACTCACACGTGTGTGTGTGTGTGTGTGTGTGTGTGTGTGTGTGTGTGTGTGTCATGGCAAACTAAGAATGAAGAAATACAAAGTAAAAAAAAAAAAAAAAGCGTATGAAATGTGGGGGGCATGTCATTACAATTAAAAACCATGATCTTGACACAACACACAAAGGAAGATGGCACATGTAAAAGAAAACATTACAATGTATTTGTATTTGGCCCAGTTTTATCTTCATCTCAGAACACGTGTGACTTACTTTCAAATGTTATTCCCTATAGCTTCAACCTGTTGACTGCTTCATTCAACTGGAGCTTAAAGTGGATGAAGCCTCTAGAGAATGGTCATTACTGGCTGCATGCTTTTCAGGACATGCTTCTTTTGGTTCCAAGATGAATGTTTGTGTGTAAACGTGTGAGAGAGCTGGGCAGGTGAAACTTGCCATATTAAAAAACATCACGCTGCACAGACCATTACCACATTACACATCAGAGTGCTTAAAATAGCGCACCAGAGCAGCTGCGAACAGCGGTTCGTGATGAGTTTCTCTGTATGGGTATAGCATCACACACTCACACCATGCCATAAACAGTCACAAACAAAAACCTGGCTGTGCCACATTCGATCTAGTGCAGGTATTGGCTTAGCAGCGTGTTGACACTGCACAGAAATGCGTCACTGTACGCAACAAAAAATTAACAATATTAAACCACTGACACTGTACACGCTGCAATGTCAGGTCATTCCTAATGCTTCCCTACGATAACATCTACATGACAAATGTCAACATACACAGAATGCCTGGCTGCACAGACCGACACAGAGGTCAAAAAGTACAAATTGGGGGAAAAAAAAAAAAAGTAATTCCTTTCATTTATGTTTCCTTTTGGTTTCTAACATGTCAGTAAAGCTAGATATCATTAGGTGTATATCATTAGATATCTAGCTTTACTAGATAATTAGCTAGATAATTCTCCAATAGATCATGCTCCATGTGGATGATTAGGAAGAGTGCATAATAAAAGGAACAGTTCTTAATTATTTTATATCTAGACAAGTCATTGTTATTGTTTGCATATGAACTGTATGAGGGAAAATAAAATGGAGCTAAGAGGGAAGAACTTGAGAAGAAAGATTAGACGCCTCGAACGAGTCCTTCAACCCCAACAGTCACACACGTTGTTTTCTTTTTTTCCCCTAACCCTCTGATTTACCCCTTAGGGGTGTTTCCTAAAATAGTCCTCTGATTACCAGACCTAGGTTGCTATGGTTAGAATAATAAAAATGTGGACTGCACTAATGGAGTAAACCTCTGTCTTCCTTATCATGGTTATTAAATTAACAGTTATGTCTTGGTTGGGAGATCGTAGTAACCATGGCTCACTTCCCCCCCCAAAAAAAAAAAAACAAAAAAAAAACAAAGAACCCTTTAGACATGTACAGCTGTTGCTGTTGGTTTCCAGCTAACCTTAAGACAAGAGATAATGTTGTTACATTTCAAAGATTTTTACTCTAACATCCAGCAAGATCTTTCAGAAATGTTTGGTGTATATGAGCCTGATGGACATCTGCAGGATCATGTCAGCTAGTGGAGCCAACTCCCAATGGATCAAATCAGCCCGAACTGTAACGGACTTTAAGATGAAGCTAAAAACTGCTCAGTTCACTGAATTTAATTACTTAATCTCACTACTAAATTAAATATTATTTGCTTTATCATTTGATTTTTAGAATTCTCTTAATTACTTCTTTTCTACTATTTCTACATTTGTTTAATCGTGTTAAGGACATCCAAAGACCTCTGTGTATCATCATATGTTGTATAATAAACTTGTATAGTAAACCCTAACCCTTAGTTTGCCTTTGGTGTCATGGTTAGAATAGTAACAATGTGGTTAACTTTGTGGAACAAACTGACTTGGACATGGTCAGTGTACTTTTTTGCTGTCTTTTACTTTTCTCCTGTCATCACTATTAAAACCACTAAATGTCCCCTTGGCATAAAACCAAACTACAGCCTAAAAACTGCAGCATGATTTTTATTTGGGTTTGTTTAATTTCACCTATCTTATTTATGTGTATTTTCTTGTAATTCCAATCAGTCAATTCAATCAATTCAAAATCAGATCAAATCCAATACGATGTTGAAGCTCTGTCACTGGTTTGGGATAGCAATTTGTTTACTTCAGGGGGAATAGTGAGTCTGATGATAGCTAGAGGAACTGGAACCCTCTGAGAATGGGATCACACCAAACAAAATGCCGTTCAACATGTATATGATCCGTCCCATGAGCATTCAGCAGTCATGCAGCATGACTCAAGCAGCATCGCATTGAGCCTTCATTTAGATCCCAACTGAGTTTTAAAGTTTCATGACTGCATCTTGGGGCAGCACGGCGGCAGCCACAATAAGACAGTTGTGGGTTCAGTTCCCTGGCCTGGGGCCTTTCTGTGCTGAGTTTGCATGTTCTCCCCGTGCCTGTGTGGGTTTCCTCCCACCGTCCAAAGACATCATGTTTGGGTTAACTGGTGACTCTAAACGGTCTGTAGGTCTGAGTGTGAGTGTGAGTGGTTGTTGGTCTCTGTCTGTCTCTGTGTGTTGGCCCTGTGATGGATTGGTGACCTGTCCAGGGTGACCCCACCCTCACCCAATGTGAGCCGGGATTGGCTCCAGCAGCCCCGCAACCCAGATATGGATAAAGCTGATGAAGATGAGTGAGTGAGTGAGCGCAAATCATAACAGTCACATCAATGCATTTTACATATAGAACAGGTGTAGACCAAACTCTTTATGGCGTTTTTTAAAGAGATCCAACAAATCCCTCTAAAAAGCACTTTGTGATAGTGGCAAGGAAAAGCTTCTTTTAAGAGGCAGAAACCTCAGGCTGCCCTTTTGGGCTCAGGAAGGGCAGCCATCTGCCTCGACTGGTTGGGGGGAGAGAGAGAGAGAGAGATACAGTGAGAGAATCATTTAGAATCTTAATAAATCAAGCAATGTCTAATAGTTTTGTTTACATACTGCTTTTATGCAGCAAATATGTTATAGTGCTGCACTGAGGAGCCCCATGTGATGTGCGTGGGTCAAATCCTTATCTAGGCTGATCATGTATATGACATGCTGGACCAAGGACACCCTCTAAATGTTGACACTTGACTTGTATTTCAGCGTTAAACACTGATCAAAGTCCTCTGTGTCCAGAGTTTAAAGAGCATTGGGACTATTTATAAACCTAGTTCAGTCAATCAAACACATCATTACAATGTGATTTTAGTAATGCTTTACTCAGTCCTCAGCTCTTTGTTTAATCAGCCATACAAAGTGAGGATGAGTGAAGAGCAAACTGTTAGGCAACATTCCTAACCCCTCCCCTCAGGAAAGGTTCCAAGACTGATAACGAGGTTACTGCATTTCTAAAGGGCAGCAGCAACCTCACAGCACATTAGTATGTTTTAGCCTGCTTAGCTGAAAGTAGACTTATCGGAGACTCTTTCAGGCTAGGCATGCTGGTGTAATTGGCTGCTTCTATTCCTATCCAGACGCAGAAAGAATGAGGCCTCTCACGACCGACTTTCTGCCTCTCTGCCATATGATACTCTCACAATCTGACAACTTGCTTCGCACCCTTCAGAAAAATGGTATGGCAGGTCTGCAGGGGCCAAGCTGGTCTTAGGTCAAGTCAGCTAAATATGATTTTAATGTGACATTATAAAACTCACAGAAAAACTGCCAAGAATGCCCAAACAGATGTCTGTACCTACAAACTTCTGAAAACTCAGTTTGTGAATTCTATGAAAGCTTCTCATGTGCAACTATATTATATTTCAGATATAAAAACGGTACAAGCAAATCAATGTTCATCTTTTAGTTGTATTAGTATTAGTATTAGTAAACATGACACCAACAGTATCACAGTTATTACTGTCCTGCCCTAACGTTAAGCTTTCCGTTTGCTCTGCTAAAGTGATTTTATAACTGCAACATCAACCATGGTTTTGGCTATATTTAATTGTAAAATGATCACTCAAGAGAGAAAGATAGAGGCAACATTATATCTTTCTTATTTTGACTCAGCCTCCATCTGGGTAACAAACTGCTGCTCCACCTCTCTACCACTCACTGAACAGAATAAGTAAGACAGAGGTGTCTTTCTCATTCACAGGAGAGTAGTCCCCTACTGAGGCTCTGAAACTGGGTTTGGCCCACAAAGTTGCTTAACACCATCGTCTCTCAGAGGAGGTTCTTTGTCTGAACACCAGACATGGAGTGCTCCTATGAGTCTGATTGTTAATGGTTACTTGTCATTGTATGTCATTCTGTGATGGACTGGAGATCTGTCCATACTACACTCTGCCGTCACCTATTTTCAGTGAGGATGAGCAGTATGGACAATGGAAGGATTACTTTTTTTCATATCTACGATTGGCAATGGACAAACATCAACTCAGTCGCAATCATTTGGTAAACTAACGTATGAAGTTTATCACCTCAGACTTTCCAGGACTAATAGTAGCGCCAGAGGGGCGTTAGGTGGTGCTGTAGCTCCCCCTATAATAGCTATAGTAACCGCCTAGCACCCCCTAGAAATATCTGCATACATATATGCGCTTATAGCTGCATAAATGCCACAAAATTCAAAGCACATTCTCTTGAGTATTGAGTATCCCCATTGCACCTAAAACAGAAAATCTCTGGAGCCGCCACTGAGCAGGACAAACACACCAGGATCTGATCAACCCTGGCTGGACCTTCTTCAGAGGAGAAGTTCTTATAACGCTCTGTGATCCTACGGTTAACCACTGAGAATTGTGCCTTTTAAAACTATGATTATTTTTTAATGCAGGAAAATCAAAACAGGATCTCAAAATTAACTTGCTTTGTTTCCAAAAAAAAGAAAAGAAAAAGTAAACTGCTACTACAGGACTGGAAGAGCTACATCTACAAATGAGAAAGATAATTAAAAAAATACTAAGAAGAAACAGTATGAAGGCACCATCGGCACAGAGGGAAGAAGTTTTTTTCTCATATTTTAAAGCACTGATAGGCGAGACATGCTGGGGGACTGAGAAAAAGGGTGAGGACAGTTACAAATATATGCGGTGACCCGTGCATTACCTTTGGCTCAGTATTAACTGTCCAGTCATCAGATGAGGCAGGGGGAGTCTCTGTGTTTCTCTTAACAACCTAACCCTATTTTCACCTTAACTTGGGAATAATCAGGTAAGTTTAAGGTTAGGGTTTGGGTCAGTAAGTAAATTAGAAAGTCTGGACACCTAACTCCAGTCAGGAAAAGTCCTGTCAAAAGTGCTACTGGGGAAAGAGGACAAGTAGCAGATTCTAGACTACTGGGAGAGGAAATGGGTTAACTGATAAATCCAAGCCTGGGATTTATGGCTCTAACAGGAGACGAGAACGCAGAAACATAGTGGTTGGAAATAATTCAGTTGGTAGTCTTTGACCTACTCTGGAGTAGGTCATCTACGCTGAAATGACTCAACCTTGGCCAAGGAGTACAAATTCATTTTTCAGAGATACTGAATATAATAATCCCAATGACCCCAAGCACAGTTCAAGGTTTGACAAGAACTACTTTAATACAAAAGTAGACCACACAGTCCTGAATTTCAGACACCCAAACACAGCCCCACCTTCACAGTCACCCGAAGACAGCCCCATTGAGTGTTTATGAGGACACTTAAAGACTGAGAAAGCCAAGTGTTCTCTGGAACACTGTCAGATCATGCTGAGATAAAATGGGTCATCCAGTTGTCCGAGCCACTTCAGGAGCAGACTGCCATTTAAGACAGAGGGAGCCGTACCAAATACTAATTGATGTACAATTGCACAGATTCAATTTCACATCAAAATGTGAAGCTAATATTATAATTTGTTATGAAAAAAAAATTACATTTATTTATTTATTTATTTATTTAGGTCTGCATTTGTCTTCATAGTTTAGTGTGACAACATTATATGAGATGATGCAGTTATAGTCTTGCAGCTAAATATTTTATTATTTCAGTGCATACGTGTGTGACCATCACCAGCCCTCCCTTGAAGCTATTCTGTGGATCTTTATTGAGTGGAATAATCTTTGTGTGGCAGGGAGGGCAGGGGGAATAGAGGACAGAGAAGATGTGGAAGGATGGACAGGGAAAGGGAAGCAGGTGGTGCTGGTAGGAACCAGTGGAGTGAAGAATCCTGTGCTTTTCCTGGCACCTCACTAAGGTTTAAGAGAGTCCAGGGGTTTCTGCGTAGATCTCTGGAGAGATGGGAGCCCAGGTAGGTGAAGGTGTCCCAATAGAGGAGCCGAGTCAAAGACATAGTGATGGAATAAAAAAGCAGCTCAGCCCATTTTAGGCAGAATTCGTCAATTCTTCATGATGTGACCCAACCGGGGCTGGCAAGTGACACCACACATGCATGTGGGCATTCCCTAAATATTAGTGAGACCATCACCAGGGCCCAGAGTCAGGTCAGAGGCCCTGGCTCCCTAATGACCACTACCCTGTGTGCAGGAGCACAGGAGCTACCAAGCCCAGAGAGCCACGGCAGCCACAGCGAGCACATGCTGGAGCAGGGGCCCCAACACCCCCTATCCACCACCCAACCATCCACATATGCCACTGACATCTCACACCCCAAATCCCATCTCCCATCCACCAGAGAGCCAGGGGCACCCCACTGACAGAAGAAACCCTTCTGGGAGCCCCAGCAATGCCCCCGCAGGTGTACAGTGGAGAAGTGACTGAAGGGGAAAGGGCTGCCGGGCTATGCGTCCTCACATAGACCAAGGAGACCACAGGAGGAAGAAACCTACCAAGCACTGGGAGGAGCCCTCGATCCCCCACAGAAGGGAGAGAGGTAGCGGTCAGCCACCACACACCAGCCAGTTAAAAGACTGACAGAGGCCACCAGGGTGCCGCCATGGACCCATCACCACATAGCGCCAGGAGGCAAAGCCCAACCACGAGGACAAAGAAGAGCCTGGGTATCCAGGCAATTACAAATTACATACAGTTACATTTAAATTTGTACTAAATCAAATACAAAATAGAAGCTCCTGACTTGTGCACCCCACTGTACATCATAAAAGAGTTATATTCATTAAACGACATAGTGAGAAAAATATGACAACAAACATAGAAAGAAACCGCAGGCCCAGGAAAAATATTGTTTGCTAGCTTGGAACAAGTAGATACTGCCAGATATTTTAACAAGTAGCTTCACAGTTTAAGGATCCATAACACCTACATTTGGTTGCAATAACTCATGAAACTAAAGACGTGCTAGACACTAATCCCCCTTCCTTCTTTTGTGGACCCTCAATCCTGGATTACAGCCATGTTTTGAAACTCATGACCTCCTGGCCAGGAGAGTGTAATCTGAGTCCAGGCAGGAATTGGCCTCTACTTGTAAACTGGATGATACTGCCGTCTTCTGGCTAAATTTGGCTTTACAACGGGTAACAAAAAACACTGCACAGTGATACACATTTCATTACCATCTAGAATCATTTGTTAATCCATCTTTCCCACAAGTTTTTGCTGTGGATAGACCTTATAATAATTCACTAATTTCCCATAACTGACAACATTTGTATTCTAAAAGTGAAAAGGAACATTTAATCAGAAATTCATGACCTCTACAACAAACCTTGGGTTAAGGTCACAAGTCAGAAGGGAGAATCTGGTTACTTTAATGAAGAAAACAGAGTCCATACACCTCACAATTATCACTTCAGGTTTGAGTCCCTTTGCAGTTCATTTAAGTATCCTATATTAATAACCACTGAACTACTGAAATAATAAATAGTTTTGCAGTTTACCCATCAGTGGACAAACAACCCTGTCGAACTATGAGGCCACAGCTTTGGTCAAAGGCAACAGCAGGCATATTCCTAATGCTTAACCTTCATGCTTTTTGGCATGGGAGGAAGCCAACACACACAAATAAAAAGCTAACAAAGGCAGCTGAGCTCTGTTCGGAGACAATGCTCCCCATGGAGCCAATGTGCCATGCTTCAAGTCTACTGCAAGGTGATACAGAATATAACAATCAAATGTATTGGACAATTTTAATAATAATAATAATAATGAGTATTTGCACAATATTTCTTTCTAAACAATAGCTATGAAGGCTAGATGTTGAGTAACTGTCTCTAGACCTTCAGTTTTACACGTGTGTCATTAGTGTGGTCATATTTTGGTTGTGAAATTCAAGTGATTTTGAACTGCTAGCTTGTTGTGCTTCTGTGTATCTTGAATGACGAACATGATCTGTCAATTGTTGGGTTACAAAAGGACTAATTACCATATCTACACCAACTTATAAAGAACAGCAAAAGCGTCAGTCTCAAAAGTAATTTCTTTGTCAAGGATTTGCAGTAAATGGGTAACAAAGAAGTTCAATACATTTCCCAAAGCCAAGGGAAAAACATTAAATAGAATGTTAAGTTAAGCTGCATCTCTGGGAATTATTTAAGGGTGATGATGATGAAAGTGACCATGAAAGAAGTCAAGGTTTAGCTTGATAGCTGGTGAGACAAGAAGCGATAAATCATCCTTGGCCTCCTGCAGCTCATGCTCATTCAGCAGATAGCATCAGAGGTTTTAATGTGACAGAATGGATCAGTTCCACAAAGACTGGCTTAAACAAAATGCCCTTCTGTGAGAATACTGGACTTGCTGAATCCTTGAGCTTTTAAATTAAAAAGGTAGCCTTAAGAGTTAGTACTTGGCTGGCTGCATAAATCTTCTGCCTGAATGACTGTGTGTCACCAAGCAACAATCAAAACACTGCAGCAACAGAGGGAAGAGTAGACTCTACTAAACACCAGCAAATTCAGTCAACAAAGTGAAAGTGAAAAAGAACTGGCTTCCACATGGGACAATGATCCAAAAGTGATCTCGAATCCACCATGGTCAACTTCAAGAAACAAGATGAGCAACTGTCCTAATCTGAACATAGAGCGTCATATAATCTTTACATGCTGCAAATGGTCCGCACTGGGCAAGGTAGAATGACACGAGATCACTGAATCAAGAATTTAAATCGTTTTAGCTGCAACAGAAAGTGTTTGCAAGTTGTGATATCTGCCAATTAGGGTGCCAAAGCTTTTGCACATTTTATGCTCAGTGCAGTGACACCTTAGGACAGGCTCAATAAAAGGTCTGCAGGGATGACTTCCTTTCACAGTAAGTCAGCAAGGTCCACACATTGTTAACTCTTGGCTGCTGACATGGTTTCTAACACTCACAATGCCTACAGCAGACCGGTTACTGCAAGAAGATATGAAGGCTATTGTGCCATTTCAAGCTTTTCCACGAGTTAGCAATTTAATGATCATTGAATGTGTGGGGGGGAATTTGTACAATAAAAATAAATAAATCTTCTTTAAAGAGACGAGATCAGCAGAAGCAGCTCAGCGTCCGAAACAATGACAGTGAGCTGTCAGTGGCTGTGACCCCGCCCCCTTTGAGGTGACAAGTTATTTCTGAGGTTTAACTCACTTTGTGCACAAAATGTGTGCGCAACAAACTGAAGCTGCTCATTTTCTGTTTCAGGGCTCTGTTTAAAGTTCACCCCCCCCCCCCCCCCCCCCCGGGTCTTACCAGGCTGACGCGTGGAAACAAAAAGCGGCTGGCTGCGTTTATGGCCTAACAGCTTGGCTAAACCGGCAAACTTAATCAAAGTGAGTCAAGAAGATTGTGTTCGTGTGTGTGTTTCCATAAACCCCGTGTGTGTTAGCTCGCCCGGAGAGCAGCGGTGGACACACGTACCAGCCTGAGCCCCGGAGCCTCCGCTCCCCGGACCGGGGGAGTCATGCGCAGCTCAATGGAGTTCAGAAAACTTTTTCCCAAACTCACCTTCCTCACGATAAGTGGCATTTTCCTCCTCCTCTCGGGACACTTGTGTGATTATCGACGGGGAATGGTCCATCGGGTGCCCCCTCAACTCGCCGGACAGCACGTTAGCGAAGCGGAGAAACGAGTTATGGCAAAAAATAAATATACTTTGCCACTCCCTGTCTGCAAACGCGCATACTGTTCGTCAAAAGAAAGACACCGGACAGAACGACAGGAACCCGCGAAACAAAGCAGCCTGGTCCAAAACTGCTGTAAAAACGTTAAGCGTGCTTAAAAAAAAACAAACAAAAAAAGCTGTTTGTAAAAGTTCAAACGTTGCTCAAGTTCATCAATTTGACCACGCTAACATGGACCTTGACGGTTTCAAGGAGGCCCCATCCTTAAAGCCACAATGCAGGATGTGAAGCTAAGACCGCCGTTTTAGTTTGTCCGGGAAAATCTGTTAAATGTTTCTGTTTCATCATTATTTTGGACACGCGTGTAAAACGGATAAATCGAGCCTCAGTTAGAGCTTCCTTTATTTATATGGTGATTATATTTCGACTTTGTGGGGTTTAAATGAGACGATTGTATTTGGCGGTGATTGTTTTGAAAGTTTGGTCGTGAACAACTCCGGTCAGGGGCCGCCTTGAAACCGGCCGAGTGAAAGAGGAAGTGAGGGACAGTGTTTAAAGTGCCCACACCTCAGACCAAGGTGACTGTCTGCTCACTGCTTCAATTACAGTTAGTGGAACATGCTCCATCAGAAAATGCACAGCAACATCAGTCCAAAGACAGTAAAATATATTTAGAAAAAACAACACAACCAGGAAATGTGTTTTCGGAGGAGACTTAAAAACAGATAGTTACAGTCTCAGGTGAGATTTCCACTGTGTGGTGGCTCGAACACAGCATAGTCACTTTAAGTTGCGATCCTTGACACTGGGACCGCCAACAGTCAAGGTTTGGGATTTTTGTAAATACTTATTTACCTACATTAAGGCCAGTATTTATTTGAGCTTTCAGTTACTCAGCTGAAAGTTGATGAAAGTTACAAATCGAGTAACTAACATGCCGCTGCCAGAGGGTCAGGATCAAGTCCATGGTCATGGCTAAACAAATTGCTTGTCTGTCCCAGTCTCTCCTTACAACACAGGAAACTGACCTTGTTCTGAATAGACTTCAATAATATCATCAACCAAGACATGAAAGTATAAATACAGCAAGGTAAACAGCATTTTGTTTTCTCATGTTCCTTTTAGTAAAATACTGAAAAGTATTATCTTCTTATCTTCTTCTTTTTACCATTTTCTGATATTTCACTTACCGTCAACGCAAAATGCTTTCTCCAAGCATTAATTGTACATAACCATAAATGACCCACAAATAACACTGGAAAAAAATCTTTGCTTTTTAATTTGAGGTTAGGTGAAGTTATATATATTGTCCACTGGACTGTGCTGTTAGAGAGGATTTGCTCATGGTGTTTGCATGAGGCAGCATTAGAGGATGTCCACACGAGCAAAGGACTGGTCTGTGCCCAGATTGTTCTCCACAAACACCTCATACTTTCCAGCATCAGACACCTTTGCATTTTTGATGGTCAAGATTGTGTTGGTGTCTCCGACATCAAAGAATACCCTAAAAGACAAACGACAGCAGCTCTAATACCACCAAGTCTGTTGCTATTGTGACCCATTCATGGTCATGCTGCCACTGGTGGGAAATGCATCTCAACAGTACATGTGCACGTATGCAGAAGAGACATCTTAATATGTACATACAGATTAATACAGTCTTCCTTCTGACTGGAGTCCCTCCTACCTGTCGTCTTCTTCAATGTCATCTCCATCTTTGAGCCAGGCGACATCAGGAGGAGGCTCTCCACTTATTTCAGCCTTGAGTACAACTGTTGTCCCTCTCTTAGCCTTGATGTTGTCAGGACCTTTGGAAACTTTGGCAGGGACTGAGAGCATGATGAAAAGACTTGATCAGCTACATGATTTGTTAAATATAACCAACTAATATATTGCCTCAAAATGCAGAAGGCACTTTACTACTGAAGGAACATAAGATGATAATGTTAAGTTCTTTATAGCATTTTCCAGTAAATAAATCATTATTTAAAGTCCAATTTTTATACTAGACAGCAGACATCTTTTATCTTTAATTTTATCATAATATGAGTTTACAGCCTGTGTCTTGATAGCTCGGTTTCGTGTAAAGACTGAAACAGTCGGATTAGCAAGCCTGTTCATGCCCACAGGTAACAAAAGTATACAGTGTTGAATTCCTTTAAGTTGTTTTAGTAAAATCCCACAATCTCTAACAAATTGACAAAAGATTCTACCCCACTGCAAAGCACATCAACGTGTACACACCCTCCACTAGAATACAAGCAGACCCTGATGTCTGTCCAAATGGATTCTTAATGGTGACGGTGTATTTTCCCAGATCTGCCAAAACTCCATCTCGGACAACGAGTGCCACAAAATCTGGGTCTTCAAACACGTAGCGGTACTTGGGTCCATCATTCAGTTCTTTGCCATTCTTGTACCAGACAATGAAAGGGTCTGGGAAAGCGCTGACCCTGCACTCCAGCTTTGCAGCACTGCCCTCGACAAGGACCACATCCTTCAGCTCCTGTAGGATCTTCGGAGGGCCTTTCTCTCGCAACTCTTTACGTGACCTATATGAGAATCACATAAATTCAAAACAGGGTCCAAAGATTTTATATTAAATGGGCACAGTATGTTTCAAACAAACTAGTCTCATTCAAATAACTATAAAGGCAAAACTGTTTGCTTTTGCTCCAAACCCTGTTATTCATCAAACAGGGATAACCACACAGACTTTTTGAATGCTCAATTGTCAATTCAACTAAGCTTAAATGTCAGTGACAACAGACATTGGAGATTTTGATACCTGTGTCCGCGATACGAGGCTTGGATTTGGATAGCAGCCTCCTGGACCTGAGGATCATTGATGTTGATAGTGCATCCAGGAGGGGGGGCAGCCTTTGCTTTGGACATCTGCAGCAGTCAGAGTTGGTTAGTATAAGAAAAAAAAGAACGCACCACACTATATGCACCTGCAGGAGTATCACAGTAAAAAGTCACTCAGATTGGTTACCTTGGATGATCTGTACTGCTTGTGATCCACTCCAGAGTCAGCAAATATAAAAAGGCGTCACGCTTTATATCTGGAGGTCAGGAGGGGCTCTGAGGGTATTCAAGGATCAAGGCAGACGAATCATAACCCAGAAGTCCCTTTTCCTTCTTTGGATATTAGGCAACTCTCAAACATGACAAGGCTGATGCCTGAAGACTGAAGATGCACAACAAATGTTACAGAGACATTTTCCCTTCCTTATATAGCATCCATGCCAAACACTCAGGAGAACGCCTGGAGCAGTTAATAGTTTAAGTTGTGGTTGTTTAAATAGTAGAGAAAGTATGTTGAAATATGAGATGTCCCTTGCGAGAATGAGCGCATAAGTGTTGTGAAGGAGTGGTACAGCCTCAGTCCATTCAAGTATCTTTTTCCCTTTTAGCAATAGGAAATTCAGCATTAACAGTTTCCTGCACCTTTCAATATCCAATTTTCATCAGCTGTTGAAATAAAGTGCTGCAGTGAAATTCATATATCTATCATATTTACTTTATTGTTCATAGCTTTAACAGTTGTCATGCCTTTTCCATGCCAGATTCGGAAAATTTCACAAAATAAAAAGCAGAAGCTGTAACAAATACAGTCACTCAATAAATAAACAAATTGTGAAACACACACACACACACACACGCACACACACACACAAAGCAGTCACATTCATATAATCAAAATACTAGTCGTTCATTTAGCAGACTATTTTCTCTGTGGGTCTAATATCCATCACGAGGCACTGCAACACATTCCACAAAATACGGCGCAGGGGTTTTAATACAAAATGTGGAGCGTTCAACATTTCCTCAAAACCCTGTCGCCGGCTTACAAGCAGCTGCTGCTTCATTTCACTTGAGTGAAGAACAGAGTTCATATATTGCACAGAATTGTATGCAACAATGCATTTCATGCTGATTTTGCATGTTTTCATTCAGGTTTAAAACAACAACTCTTTTAGTGATTCACTTACGCTCTGCATAGGAAAATGACTGAGCCAAAACAACAAAAAGCAGCAGAGAAAGACAGTATTTATCTAGCAGTAGCTTCAGAGTATATAGAACTAGTAAAATCATTTCATAGAAGTGCCAGTAGCTTCAGTAAGTCAATACACTTATTAAAATAACTCTGGCTTGGAGGTGATGTGATGCAGTTTTCTACCAAGCAAAACACTCCTTGTGCTAGAGATACTTTATGCTTGATTCAAAATGAATCCAAACAAAATAAGTATGCAATTATGCAAATCGTTACCTGATACCAGTCACCTAAATGTGACAACAAAATGATCCAAAAAAAAAGAAAGAATAATTATAATTCATTAAATAAAAATCTGGTGTGTGCAAAAGTCTCCCATGCTGGTCTGAAAATTTGAATTTGCCATCACAAGGCAAAGCAATATCACAGAAACAAGACAACTCCAGTCATTTATTTACCATAAAATTACAGGGATAACTCAATATGTCGCTGGATCAGATGGAAGATTAGACTAAAAGTCAAATCTTTAGGATGAACCATCTTCAGCATAAAGAGACAATGACTGCAGATATATTCTCACAGGTAGGCTAACAATATATTTGCAAACAGGTTATAATGTAAATCTGTTGTTTTCTCATCTCTGATATTTCAGAACATACAGTACATGGCTGATTCATATTATACATTGACTTCAGTTAAGTCCACTCTTGTAATGGTTTGAAAATCAGCTAGTGACAATGAGTCCACTGAATTACTCTCTGTTGATGATGAAAATAATTTGGAAAATAATTTTATTCACGTTATTCTCCTTATAGACTATGGAATAAGAGCTTCTTAGATGTGTATGTGTTGTATCATATCTTGAGTCTGTATGAACTGGAAAATAACAGTGGATGACACATGATTAGGGGAATAAATCACTGAGCACTTCTGTTAATAGTAAGAGTAATGCTTATTCTGATCAATTCCATCTCCTATTTTGATTATAAAATTGTTTCCTTTTAAAAACTCTTGTGAAAACTAAAGAAAGCAGTAGGTGTTGAAATGATAATTGAAATTAAGAACTAAAACACTCAGTATTGTCTTAATCAACATCCTACCTCAACGAACTGTCCACGCTGATTAAGCCAACTTTCTAAGGGCACTTAGGGGCATCCCAGTATCACCACTGGGTTACTCAGTTTACCAATAACGCCCCAAATAATTGAAAATTTAATTAGGGTATTGGCTGCAGGTGACTGGGCACTACTTGTAAACCACACTTAAGTAAACTAAGGACAGGACAGGATCATTGAAAAAGTGATATTCAATTGAAAGTCAATTTGTTTGTTAGCTTAACTGTGGAAGCAGTCTCTGTTCACACAGTGACAAGAATTGTGCTGCCCTTATCACCACTTAGAGCAAGGATGAAGAGAAATTCTGCCTCTTAGAATGAGACAACCTCATTTCTTAACATCAGGGATGACGTATGTGCTGATTGAGAGAGTCATTTTTTTATAGCCCTTATAGAGAAGCCTCCAATAAATATTCGGAACATGAGGTAAACTCCCTCTATCTGGTGCTGCTACAGTCTTGTGGTTATTTCAGGTGCTGTGGTCATATTGAAACCCAGGCAGCAGACACTACACTGCTTCATTAAAGAGACAAATTGAGTTAGAGGAGAGAAATTGTCTTGAATCGGGTTACAGACTGAACCTGTCTTCATTTGGCTGGTCAGGAAACATTGAATACATTGAGACTGTCAAAGACAGAGAGAGTAGAGGTGTTACTATGGAAAAGGCATCAGTGTTTGAGCAGTTCTAGATTATGTTTGAACCTTGTGAATAACTTGAACTTCAATAACATCAAAGACAGCATGACGAGCTGTTTCAAAGTATTAATACATGCCCCCTCTAATCATTGTAGGATTGACCCTTAGAGAAGAAGTAATAAACCCAAAATATAAGCAAAGTTACAAACCTTGAGGTACTAACTTGAAGACACCGTTCTGCCCTGTTTGAACAAGGTCCACATTAGAAAAATTGCAGCCGGGCTCTGATTGTAGGAGATACGAGTTCCTTAGGTGTGAAATCAATCCTTTAGATTTACAACCAGAAAATAAAAACAAAACAATGTTTCTGTTTATCACAGTCACTGCTTGAGTTCAACATCTCAGACCTGAAAGGGACCTCTCCGACCCAGTGGCCCAAAGTCTTGTCTCTTTCTGAAGACCTTTCCAGGATCCATGCAGTCCTACCTAACCGGTGTGTGAAAGCCTTCCTTTCACTGGGTGAAAGGTGTGGTCGTGGGTGAAGGTGGCACATTTGGCATGATGGGGCTGGTGGGGCTTTGTGCCGAGCTTTTGTAGGAACGCAGGAGAACCTTGTGCTTGGTGGCTGCCTCCTCTCGCTTGCGCTGCTGGTCCACCAAAAATTCCTTGAGACGGGTAGTGGTGAAGGTGAGGGTCTGCCTACGAAGCCGCATCAGGTAGGCATCCTGAAGCCATGAGTTATTGAAGCAGTCCTTAATGGATGGACGGGCCCTGTTGAAGACCGGACAATGAAGAACCAACTTTTCATGGGAGTTGTAAAATTAGAACAAAGGTAAAAGTCTGTATGTTAAGGTATCAGTCATTCTCTGCAATATTGGAATTACATGTTCAGCTTACCAAGGGTAGCTACAGAGGATCTTTTTAAGAAACAGAGAGGCACTTTGGGACACATTCTGGTAGAGCTTAGAGAGGTCAAACTTTGCTGCCTGGATCCTGGCTTCGGTCTCTTGAGGATCATTTTCCACAAAAGGCGACCTGCCGCTTAACCTGGAGAGTCAGGTCCATGATCACAGTCAAAATAAAATCTCCCCAAACGTGTGGATGATGCATGATAAAATCTAAAATTGTTCATTAAGTTGGTTGGGAATGACTGGACCAACAATGGATCAATCAAATGGATCAACAATCTGTAATGTTACAATTTATATTGAGACCTGAAATCCGAGCAAACACAGCAGACATGTCTCTTCATCGGGTTGCACCTGAGGAGCATCATTACTTGTCTATTTAAGGAGGAGCTGCTGAGTGCAGGCTGAGAAAGCAGTACTCACATGACAAAGGTCAGTACGCCCACACTCCAGATGTCAGCTGGTGGGCCCACGACATCCCCTTTCAGCATCTCTGGAGCTGCAAGGAGGGGAGATCAAAAAATGTGGAGCACAATTTCATGTATTTTAACTTTAATCTTCAGCTTCTCTTTGTATCACAACAGCTATACTTTTTAAATTGTGATATTATTTTTTACTACTTTACAAAAAGCCAGAATGCACAGTTTGTTTGTTTTTTTTTTAGTTTATAAAGCCCTTTTGTTTTCATAGCTGGAGCACACCCACTGATGAAACAGTTACATAAAGCTCCTGGAGAAAGCAGAAATGACAAGATCCTTTTTAATAGAATATAACAGCACTGTGTACTGAGATCATGTTGTTGTCCAATTTTCTTAGCAAAACAAGTTATGAACACACCTGTTAATATGGGTAAATTGTTAGCATTGTGTTAATAAAACTGCATAAACAAAAAGTAAACAAATCCGGTCAGACATTTTGTCAGTAACAGAAAAGGTTATATTTGATGTTTAGACCTGAGTTTACATGATCCTGCAGTAGTTCCTGGTAATTATCAGCTTGGATCTGATTGACAGGTAACCCAACATATTTTCACACATTTCTCTTCTGAAACTTCTCTCAGTGCAAAATCACAGTACTGTCATCTGCCACCTGTCATCGCAACTACAACTTCCCCTGGGAGTTAGCTGAAGCTCGGAAAAAAACCCCAAAACAAAACCCCCCAAGACAATCACTGATCGAACTATCGAATGGAAACTTGCAAAGCCAGTGTTTAAGTAGTTAGAAGAACAGATTGAGCCTTACTCTTCCTCCTCTGTGTCCATTATGAAAAAAAAAAAAAAAAAAAAAAAAAAAATATATATATATATATATATAAACTTTAGTTATCAATATTTTCAGGACACTGAAAATAGACTGGAGAAAATGGAATCTTACACATGTAATCCAGCGTTCCAATAGGAGGGTTGAACTGCTTGAGGAAGAGAGGGTTGAAAGTCTGGGCACTGCCAAAGTCTATGATCTTGATGACATTCATGTGGGTGACAATGATGTTCTCCGGCTTGATGTCCAGGTGGAGGATCCGTCGGGTATGGAGGTAGTCCATGCCCTGGAGGACCTGCGTGACATAGGTCACCACGTCATCCTCGGAGTAACGGAACCTGAGAGAAAGCAGCTTGTTAGAGGACTCGGGGAGGAATATGCCCAACCACATTAACACTACATGTACAGGCTTCACCTGTCTATGAGGCTGTAGAGCAGCTCCTTCCCACTGCAGTACTCCGAAATGAGCACCAGGTAGCGTGGTGTGACATAAGCTTCATGCAGAGCCATGATTCGGTCGTGGTGAAGGGACTTGAGAATGTCATATTCCTGCAGCACTACCTGCTTGTTGTCAGCCTCATATGGAACAATTTTGGCCATGAAAAGGTTTCCTGTGGCATTTTCCCGGCACTCCCGGATCACACCAAAACGACCCCTGCAGAGAAGAGGCCACTAATCACACATCTGATGTTGATGTCAGGGCACATAAAGCCTTAAATGCCTGATGAGGATGCAGACTGACAAACTTCATATCATTGGATTTTCCTCTTTAAATAATCATTACCTTGCTTTCTCATCCATGAAGGTGTAAGGTTTCTGTGGCACTCCCTGGCGCAGAGATCCCTCTGCAGCTTTGCCCATTGGTGTCCTGCGTCCCGATGGTGTGACCCGTCCTGATGGCGTGACCCGTCCCGATGGGGTGACACGTCCAGATGGAGTATTCCAGGTGTCCCCTCCCTGCAGCACAGGTGTCAAGCTCTGCACCACCACTACCGGTGGTGAGATGGTTGCAGGAGTGACTGAGGGGGTGGGGGCTGCCGTGCTGGAGCTGGATTGGGAAGGTGGAGTAACTCGTGCAGTTGCAGCTGGAACGTACATTGGCACGGAGGAAATAGGCTTCCCAATGGCTGGTGCAGGTGTCGGTGCAGGAGAGGGGGATTTGCTGGCAACAGGGAGGGCTGCCAGTGCAGGACTCTGTGGTTTGGGGGGAACAACGGGCGGGGACGCCAGCCTGGTTTGGGGTTTGCTCACGCTGATGCTAAGGGTGGTTTTAGCTTTTGCTGCTGTGGCTTGGACGCTTGTGGTGGTCTGCGCAGGTTGTGCCTGTGCAGAGGGGGCTGAACTTGTAGTGACAGGGGGAGCAACAGCGGGGGGGCTAGAATCTACCTGGGCTGCAGGTTTGATGGTTTTTGGAGAAGGAGATTTGGCCAGAGTCGGAGCTGATGTAGAGGGAGGTGCGGGTTGGGCTAGTGTCACTATTGTGGCTTTACTAGGAGCGGGTTTAATGGGAGGCACTTTCATAGAAGACATCATCACCACAGGGGCAGGAGGAGAAGTTGCAGGCACAGTCTTGACCACCACAGCTGCAGTGGATTTAGCTGGTTCCACTGGAGGAACAGAAGAGTGAGGAAACACCTTAAAGGCCTGATGTGACAAACATTAAATTGGTTGCTCTCAATCTAGCTCAGGAATGGTTCATATTTTGTCATGTATGCGGTAAACACCACAGGTCATTACGCTTTGTCTGTCTGATATATACAGTGTCATGTAATGAGCTTATTATTATTCATCATATATTATTATTATCATTGTGTTTGACTGCCATATTTTCATAAAGAACAATACACATACCTGTAGAATCCAGGCTCACGACCTCTGAGAGGTTGCTGTAGGGCCCCTGACCAGCTTTGTTGACACATGCCACCCTAAACCTGAAGGAGCACCCTGCTGGCAGGTCACCCACATTGTAATAACAGTCTGCCACCCCTGTTGCCACGATCAGCCAGTTTCTCTCACCTGGGGAGTAACCAGCATAAATGTTCACATTATGAATTCAGCTACAAAGATCCTACTTTTTCTTTGGAACATAAAGTTATAATATTAAAATTTTCCACATTTGAATGTCTACAATTTAACAAATTCATGCTACACATGTTTTGAGTTGCAGGATTCCAACAATTTTCATCCCTAATTATTTGGTCGCATCTCTGCTCAAGTGACAGCATTGTGATTTCCCTCCAGATGCTCAGAATTAAATCCAGTAAATCCAGTTTAAAGACAATTTTTTTTTTTTTTTTTTTTTTTTAGATCTTAGTCGTTTTCAAGTATATATTTGAAGTGGATGAGGGATTCTATTACTGGATGACTGGCTCTAATATTATCAGAGGGAAAAGTCCTGTATCCATCAATGAGCATGCTTTATTATTCTTTATTTGCTGTTTCTATTGGCTTGAACCCTATTTTCTATTGTTACAGCCTTTAATTGACAATGATAATCTTTAAATGTGCATCTACAATGAACAAGCCAGCCTCTTTTCTCCTGTGTATTGATAATAATATTGTTTATTACAGAGAGAATTCATTTTCAGTTTCATCTCCATCTAAAAGTAATTTGTATTATTTAAGTGGCCTTGCTGATTTTGTTTTCATAAGAACAATTGTCGATTGTGTGCTGCACACCGAAACATGTCTTGTTTATTTATTTAGTTGATTTAAAAAACAAGATGAAATTTTCATGTAGCATTAAGGTTAAAGCCATATATATTTGAAACCACATGTAGACAAAGACCTCATTATGCTTGTGTTGTTGTAACCCTCTCAAAACTACAATGGAACATAAAAATAACTGGAAAAGAATTGAATGGGAAGCACAAAATTTACTATTATGAAAAAAAAAAAAAACCACTAACCCTCTGCTCTCCTCTCTAGGGAGTATGTGCAGGGGGCCAGGGTGTCTGAAGGCCTCCACAGAACTAAAGCAGTGTTGTTGTACTTCTGAGGAATCTCAGGGGTCCCAGGACGATTCGGTAGGCCTGTTAAAAGACATGAAAGTTTATAGAACGAATGTATTTAATCATGTACATGCCATCTGTCCATTGGACTGCTAATTGCGCACTATGTACTATATTTAGTACTGTAATACACACAGTGGCTAGACAAACACATTATACTTCCCAAAAGTTACGTAGTTATTACTTACGAGCGAGCGATATTGTGCAAGAGCTGGACACAGAGGCCAGGGGGTTTGTAGCCACACATTCATAAACCCCGGCATCCTTCTTGGTGGTCTGCATGATCATCAGCAGCTGCCGGCCATCAGGACACGCAATCATATTCATCCTGGCATCAATCTCCAGGGGCTTCTTATCTAAAGACATGCAGACAGTTTAGTTTCTTTTTTTTTTTCAGTTTCAGTTGTTTTGTTTTTTAATCAAAGGCTAGATTTAAAGATTTTTTTTATCCATCCATTCATCTTCGACTGCTTTATCCATTTCCAGGTCACAGGGCTGCTGGAGCCAATCCCAGCTCACATTGGGGGAGGGGCGGGGTACGGCCCTGGACAGGTCGCCAGTCCGTCGCATGGCCAACACACAGAGACAGACAGAGACAAACAACCACTCACTTGATTTAGAGTCTCCAGTTAACCTAAACATGATGTCTTTGGACGGTGGGAGGAAACATGCAAACTCCGCATAGAAAAGCCAGGAACCAAACCCACGACCTTCTTATTGTGGGGCAACAGCGCTAACCACTATGCTGCCATGCTGCCCAGATTTTTTTATTACATTATTACATTATTTTTATTTTTATTTATTTAGTAGGGAAGACTGAATTTCTCCTTTCATCCTCTGCATGATTCTATCAGTTTGGACCGCAGCACCCTCTGTTGTCACTGTATATATTAGTATATATGAAACATAGGGGAGTCATTGTCTCGCTACATTCAATGGATCTAAGACCAATTATATTAATTACTGCAATTTGCAAGTGAGGTGATTCTGACAACCTTGTCGTGAGAGCAACAGTTAGAGGGTATTATTTAAATCAGAGAGCGTTACCTTTCAGCCAGGTGATGTGTGGGTGGGGGCTGCCTGCTGGCAGACAGCTGAGTGTGACTGGATCACCCTCCAGCAAGACATGATCTCTCAGCTTGATGTGAAAGACTGGAGGGAAATCTGGCAGACAAAAACATTCGACTCACTAACACACTAACGAAGTGTCCATCCACACTTTCCTCAGCCAAGGCAAATTTGTTCTCACTGTAATATATAAGGCAGATTGCAGTTGAAGCAACAGATATTCCAAACTACCGTAGCTGCATTAGCAAGACTGGTAGATTGGAGACGGGCTGGCTCTGTGCACCGCTGAGCAACGCCTCAGCAGCTCAGTTTTTAAACATTTCTATCATATTTGAAGAAAACAACAACAAAGGCATACTTATGCATAAGAGTTGTCACGCCCTGGACTCTTATCTGATGGTTGGACAGCTACTGTGTGATACCTCTATGGCAGTAATTGCAAGAGACCCAGCTTTCAGTCTTTCTCCTGAATTAACCTAAGCTAGCTGTCAGCCAATCACCAATCTAGTGTAATCATGGTGTCTTCATGTACACTTACCAGAAGCAAGTTTGGAGTACTGGCGTGACCGCAAGGAACTATTTTCTCTTGAGATAGCTGTTGGTATGTCAGGCTGTGATATTGTCTTGTCACGCCTCCCTCTGGTCAGGCCCCACCTATCCCAGCGGGATCTACGCTCACCCTCCACACCTTTGCAAGAAAAACAGCCATCAACTCTATCAATCATCCATCACTGTTTAAGAAAGCTCAAATATAAGTGACTAATCAAAAGTGGAGCAAAATGTCCAGTGGGGTGACGTTCTTTCTTATACCTTTAGACAGGTCTGACTTAAGGCTGGACATAGAGTCTAAAGACTCTGATGAGGCACCATTACTGGCCTGAGTTGCCAGTTGGTTTTGAGCAACGCTGGCAACCTTCATCCCACGGTTCTCTGATGTTGCACGACGAAGCATAGAGAGAATGGGTGTCTTTTTTTGCTCCTTCTCCTCAGCTGTTTTCCTTTCTTCTGAGTAGCTCCGAATTCTGGTGGAGATCCCAGCCACTGTAGATTCAATCTTTCGTCGCATTGCCAAGACTGGTGATTCATTCGTTTTCTTCAGCTCTTTCTCATCTTGTTCGACCAAGGTTTCAGCACCACCATCCATGCGCATCATCTCCATGTCCTTCTTTTCCTGTGATCCTCGTCTCCCAAGGGTCCATGAAAGTCTTCGTCTTGAAGTGGCTGATTCGTCTTCTTTGGTCGTTTCATCCTTGCGCTCAGTTGATGGAGTTCTCTTCAGGCGCATAGAGAGTCTTTTCATAAAGCCTTGATCCTTTTGAGCTTCACGAAGGTCCTGGACTGACTTTGACTTTTCTTCAAGTCTTCTTGATGCCAATTCTAGTGGTGCACCAATTGGCCCAGGTCTGTATATCTCTTCACTTGGCTCTGCAGCTTCTGAGGAAGTTGCCTGTGATTTGTCATCATTCTTGGACCGGGACAAAAACTTTAGACTTCTCGTGAGAGAGGACTCACGTTTTTTGAAACGAGCCTCAAAGACTTCTTCAGAAGTAATGTCCTCCAAGTCCATGCCTGCTGAAAGCTCTTGTTGGGATGAGGAATGTGCCATGACCTTTGGTGGACTGGGTTCTTTTGTGATCATCTCTGGTGATGCTACCCTGGAGTATACAGCAGGGTGCTCGGTGGTAGACATAGTGGCTGGCTTTGATATGGTGGCAGGTGAAACCGTTTCAGTTAATACTGAGGATGGTGAGGTTGGAACAGCTCTGGGTGTAGATGGGCCCAAGGGTGGATCATTAAGAGGTTGAAGTGATGGGACCATGATGGTCTGCATTATACTGGCATATGCTGAGGTACTTCCATCTGGAAGAACAACTCGAGCAGGGAGTGAGGGGGTCACATAAGTTGAGACAACAGTTGCTGGGGCAGGGGAGGCTTCTTGCATTGATTTCACCATTACTGAGCTTGTGGTTATGAGCATCTCAGGAGGTTTAGCAGACACATTTACTTCCTCTTCTACATTTTCTACAGTATCTTCTACATTTTCCTTAGCATTTGATTCAGAAACACTATCTATTCTTTCCTCGTCTTCTTTCTTAATGTCTTCCTTTTCGTCATCCTCTTCCATTTTCTCTTCTAGTTTAGAGCTTTGGACCACAGGAGGAGGTGTATGGATCCTCTGGCCAATATACTCTGATTCATTCATTGGCTCCTCTGATATGCTCATGTCCTTCTCTGAGAAACCACTTGTGCTTGATCTTTCATCAAAATTACTATCTGTAGTCAACCCATCCATCTTTTCATTTATTGCATCATCTGGCTTAATCTCCTTCTCCATTAGGGATTCCTCACTTTCTGTTTTGGTAGGACTCTCCTGCACAATGGACTCCGGAGTTGGTGGTTTTGGTGAAGGGTCCCTGGGAGTCACTGGACGAGAGTCTAGCTTAGTTTGGTCAGTCAACGATGACATAGAAATAGCTTCCTTAAGTCTTCTCTCTTCTAACTGTGCCAGGGGAATCTCCAGAGGAGCTCCTGACCGGCGGTGTAAAGCTATGGGTTCTGAATCACCTTGACTGAAAGAAGCACTTTTGCGCAAAACTTTGGGTTTGGGAACTTCGTCCCTTGGGGCATCAGTGGATGCAGCTCTAGTTAGAGTTGGTGGTGGGCCCAAACGAGCAGTACGAGAGTAACGATCTGAGGATATTGCACGTTTTTCATCTCCCATTCCTAGTGTTTCTAACAGTGGTCCCCTCAAGCCACTCATTTTGTTGTCTACAGAGCCACCTCGAAGCAGCCGCTGTCTCATCAGTTCCAGTTTAAGAGCGTAGTCTTCTTGACTCATCTTAGCAGTTCCTGGGCTGGTACTCCTCCTCGGTAGTTCCATAGAGACGGCTTTCTTCAGAACTCTCTTGCCATCCTCTTGATTTCCTTCTCCAGCTCCTTCCTCAGGTGTAATCCGGAGCATCAATGCACTGTCAGCTGAGCCTCCACGTCTCAGCTCTCCTCTTCTGCGTCCCCCCTCTGGTTTGTCTGACTCCATGCTTGAACCCCTTCGCAGTGGTTTTCTAGACAGCTCAGACTTTTGTGGCAATTCAGCAGGCACTTCTTCATCTGAAGAACCCTTCTCATTGTCTTGGCATGACCTTTTCCTTTGGCGGCTTTTAGCTGTAATTTCAACCCCTTCTTGATTTTTTTCTTTAGGGTCACACTCCATTGCCTCCTGCACTTCAACTGGGGAGCCAGACAATTTACTTGTTCCATTCTGCTTCCCAATTTCTTGCTCAGTGGTTTGGATCTCATTCAGTGACATTCTCGATCCAGAGAATTCCATGTTGTGTGGCATTGGGATAAATGGCAGCTCATCAATGTCTTCATCAGAATCTGAGGATGATGATGGCAGAGGAGACCCCTCTTTAAAGTGCTTGGGAACTGCGATGGAGATATGGCTGGAGGAATCATTCAGCAACTCAGGTATGGACCTCATGACCATTTTTGACTTATAGCTGATCAGTGAACGCTGAAGAAGAGGAAATATGACAGAGTCAAAAAATGCAAAATAATTTTAAGCATTCTGAGTGGAATGCAAAATTTAACCCAATAAAACATCCCTCACCTGCCATTTTCTGCGAGATACAAACTTCTTCAATCCCTCTGTACTAATGGCCTTCCCCTTGCTAAGTGTCTGTATAATCATATTTAGGTATAAAGATAATTATGAATGGTTATGAATGATCAATGCTGTAGCAAGAAGAGCAACTGGCCTTTTCTTACCTTGAACCAGGGGTGTCGGAGACATTCCTGAGTATCAGGTCTCCTACAGGAAAATTATGATGTAATTCAGGCTTTGTTCTATTATTTAGCTGACTAAATTGTGATATCTTAGCCGTCCTCATTGTACAAATATAGTACCTCTTACTGAGACAAAATCATCATGTCGACTGTCTTTTTTTCATCTAATGTGTAGCAGTGAAGAAAATGTAGTGTGGCAAAAATTGTGACGCACCACAGAGCAGCTCTTGGAACATGATAAATCATATGTAAAAAAAAGAAAAAAAAAATCTTAAAGTACGGATTGAACCCAAGATGCACTTGCTTTACTCACAGCCTGTCTGCTACCAGCAGCTTTATGATGAACCCTTTAGCCTCTCGGCAAAGGTCAGCAAACATGCTTTCCTCAAAGGCAACGTTATAGTTCCTGATGTTCAGCACAGAACCGCGGTCATTCCCGCCAGCAAATGGAGAAACCCCTGTCAGACTTAAAGCAGAAGCAAATCCATACAGTCAACCTGAAGCCCAAAAATAGTCTGGAACAGTTAAACAAACTGATAAGGCATGATCAAATACATTTAAATATGAAGAAAGTAAATAGTGGTATGTTCACTCACCATAGATATGCAACAACTCCAACTGGCCTAGACAAATAAAGAGCAGAATTAGAAAAACATGGTGGTGCAAGACAAAACGAGACAAAAGAATGAAAGTTCGTAGATATTTTACCAGATGTCTGTTGCTTTTGACACAGGCGTCTGACTGACAATTTCTGGTGCCACAAATTCCGGCGTGCCATATTTGCAGTACTGAGCCTCGTCAGGTGTGATCACCATAGCATTGCCAAAGTCACAGATTCGGATCTGATCGCTATGGGGATCTGCCATGAGTATGTTGTCAGGCTGAGAAAGTAAGGAAAACAATAATGTGAGTTATAATGTTCTGCTATCCAGGTAACTTTTTCATGACCATTTTTTATGTTAAAAAAAAAAAAAAAACTGTGCCAGTGAACTTTTTAAAAATGCATTTAAGATCTGGAATTATGATCTGTGAGGATCTACCTTGATGTCCAGGTGTATGATGTTTAAATGATGCAGGTAGTCGAGCCCCTCGAGCAGCTGTCTCATACATGACCGCACCTGGTCATACCAGAGCAGAAAGGTGCCGGCAGAAGTGGTATTTATTAGCTAACATTCATTATATACACTTCTTGAAATATTAATTGGCAGATTTAAAGAGCAGTCGTAAGGCAACAACTTACATCAGACTCCGTTAGTGCAGATTTCCTTATAAATCTGTCCAGCATCTCTTCATGGCATCTTTAAAGTCTTATTAAGGCTAGTTTCTCTGGGACTCAGTATTTGAAGTACATTCATTTTATTTATATACTGTATATAGTTTTAGCATAGAGAATTACATTTAATTACTGTATCAAAAGCGTGTTTTATGTTTTATTGGCTTTCATTATTGTGTACGCTACATAAAAACAGTAATAAGATAAGGATACATTTCAGTGATGATGATGACTGCATTCTTCTTCTCAAAGGCATCGTGAAAGTACAGGAGTCTCTCGTGGTCCATCTTGGAAAGCAGCTTCATCTCTCTCAGAGCAGAGGCCTTCTTCTTGGCCCGTGCTGAAATAAATTTCGCAGCATACTCCATTTTGCCTACTTTCTGGGTCACACGTTTCACATAGGAAAACGCACCTCTGGAGACAAAAAAAAAACAAACAAACAAAACATCTCTCTATCAGGGAGAGGTAGGTCACACGCCAAGAGTGTAGCATGCCAAATGTGACCCAAACGCAAAGTATAGGTACGCCCTTACCTTCCAATTTCCTTATGGACCTCATAGTAGTCTGTCAGTCTGCGCATTTTCCTTAGAATAGTCTCCTCGTCATCCACTGGCTCCTCTTTACTTTTAGCTGCAGTAAACAGTTGTGACCGTCAGCTGTGCAGTTGAACACTGTGTGAGGTTTTACTGCTTGACATCTTACCTTCATGAACGGTGAGTTCAGCTTTACAGGACACAGATCCTGCTAAGTTCCTGGCAGTGCATGTGTACACCCCAGAGTCTTCTGTACAAGCATTTAGAATCACCAGGGAGCATTCGTTATCATCATAGACGAAGGTGTAATGAAAGCTCTCAGACAGCAGGATGTCATCCTGAAAGAAAAAATGAAGGTGCGAACAATATATTTATTACAAAATCCTTCTCCTTTACTAGTTCATCACATAATGTCTCATAATGCTGCACTCAGCAGATGGATAGAAAACCTTGAACCAGAGGATGTCAGGAACGGGTTTGCCCTCCACAACCACAGCAAACCGAGGGGTCTCTCCGGCACAAACATCCAAGTCCTCCATGATAGTTTCAAATGTTGGTGGAGCTATAGAAAGAATTGCAAAGGCACAGTGCAAAGTTAGATTACATTTACAGACAGATACATCAAAGGAGGACTGACTCATCTTCTGCCTACCTGCCAACTCCACGTTGAAGGTGCAGCTGTCACTGCCATACTTGTTGGAAGCAACAAACAACATCTCTCCAACATCACTGCTCTTCACCTTGAACAGCTTCAGTGTGTGCTGGTCATCGTCTGGCATTGTCATCTCGTAAAGGCCTGGCCTACTGGCCAGGACCACTCCCCTCCTGCGGAGAGGCAGGATTAGTATGTCTAAAAGGTTTGAAGAAGACGAGCACTAGACTGTAACTTCACAGGTGTGGTGGATAATTGCAGTGGGTGGTTGCTGCTTGATTGTGACTCAGGCTACGATAATAGACTTTCATCACTGCCCCGGAACGTTTGACAATCACAGTGCCTACACACTGTCATACTTTATTTATGCTCATTACTCCCTCACTCTGGCCTCCCTATAACACACCACATCCACGAGGTGGCGACGTCTCCACCAAATAACACAAACATTTTCATGTTAATCAAAGAAAAATAATCCCAAAAAAGCATCAAGACAGAGCTGCATTATACATATATATATATTTTAAGTAATTACTTTCATTTCAGTTTCAAATTCATTAGAAAATTGACAACTGATACACAGGTACCTCTTCCAGATGACTGTAGCATTGACATGATTGAGAGTAACAGTGATTGTGACTGACTGGTTTTCCATCACATGCACAATGTCAGGCTTGTCAGCGATCACTGGAGCCTCCTGAAGATAGGGACCTTGAGGAGAATCAAAGTATGCATACAATATTTAGAGGGAAACCTGCAGCACACACGGATGGATGATCAGCGAAAAGAAGTGACTGTACCTCTGTCCAGGAGTTGCACAGGGTCAGTGGCAGGTGACGGCTTGCTGAAAGCCTTGGAGGTGATGGTGAGGACCCTGAAAGCATAGCGGACTGATTTTGAGAGGGTGGTGATGATATAGGTGGTCTCTTTCAGGCCAGAAGCAATGATGATCCACTGGATGGAGCCCAGGGCTTGTTGCTGAATAGCATACATCACGGTGTTGGGATCTAAAAGAAATAAGTTTTTGATTTGAAAAAAAAAACAAAACAAAAACAAAAACAAAAACAAAAACAAATCCACATCACATTGTTGGAACAATTTTTTTCCCCCATCTTTAAAAGTACAACAATTGTGTTGGTGAAGCTCCCAAAAAAGCATCGAGACAGATTCTTCTTTACTAATTGAATTCGATCACTAAAAGATATCTGATTATTATCCTTGCATACCTATTGAAGGGTCCAGCCTCCTCGGTTTCTTCCAGCTTAAGGTGATGGTTTTACCAGTGATAGAGTCTATGACTGGTGTCCCATCTGGAGGGTCAGGGAGGATATCTGAAAATGACAACAACAAAAGAGTAAATGTTGCTGAACTGTCTTCTTACCAAGTCCCTGTTGCGATATAGCTGCATGTATAACTGACACATATCGTCTCATCAATATGTGTTTTTTTCCTAACTGAGGCAAAAACAGGGATGTTACCTGTGACATAAAGATGAGCATAGCAGGTGGCCTTGCCTACTTTGTTAGAGATGACACTCTTGTAAACGCCACCATGGGCATGGCACACAGAGCGGATGACCAGGCTGTGGACATCACGAACTGCACACAGAAGCATAAGAAGATATGAGCTATCAGTGTCTGTTATCATCTTTTAAGCAGCCAAGCTCCTCTATGGAAAATATCTGGCCTAAAAATGAAACCGCTTTCACCAGAAAGACAAAAGCATTGGGGGACTCAAACGGACCTCTTTCAGAAAGGCTCGGGAGCTTTGATAAATATGAACAGTGGGTGGATTGGATGTTATCTCCATTTTGAAACACTCACACTGGGTCATCTTTCTGTCCTCTGTGCTCTCAATCCTCTTGCCATTGTGGAACCAGACAATGGTGGGATACGGCAAACCAGCCACTTTGCATTTGAGCACGGCCTCTTTTCCTTCCACCACATCCAAGTCATAGAGAGGTTTGATGAAGTCGGGCATGGTGAAACGTTCCACCTCGTTCTCTGGGACCTCTGGCTCCTCCGGGATGGATGGCATCTTCTCTAGTTTAGCCCTAAGGGTAGAGAAGCATAAACCGATTTTTGTAATCCAGAAAACACAAAGGACCGCTGGCCCAAGAAATAACACAAGCTCTCACATCTGTGAGGAGATGGCTGGCCGTGGTTCTTGTATGTAGAGTTCAGCTGAGCTCTCAGCCTCGCCATGACTGTTGCGGGCTATGACAGTGTAGAAACCCTCATCCTCGTTGGTCACATGAGAAATGATGAGAGAATGGCGGCCGCCCTCCTGCAGAATACGAATGTCCTCACTTTCTGTGAGTGGATGGTCTAAAAAGAGAAATGAGGCTGCATTTATTCATCAGTTTCAGCATAACAATTTTTTTTAAATCCTAAACTCACCAGCAGAACACAGAGAAGATGAGAAAGAATAGGATCATATCGCAAAAGCATAGATGCAATGGTTACTGATTGCCTTTCTAAATCCTTGAAGCAGTTCTGTTTTGGCTGTAGTAATACAAATTTGAAAGACACTCTAAAGTCCTTTCATACCAAAGTGACTCCATGTGACCTTAGGCGATGGTGTCCCGCTGACTTTGCAGTCAAATCGAGCATTACGCCCTTCAATCACTTCCAGGACATCCAACTTGCGAGTGAAGAGAGGTTCAATGGAGGGGATAACTTTGAGCTTGCCACAAGAAGTCACTTCCTCTGAAGAGTACAAATTAAAGAGATTAGAGCCAGACAAGGACAAATCACGAAATTCTAAGTCAGATACATAATGTGTGTTAATGAGACTTACCTTTGGCTGTGCTTAGCTTGCATGTGTAAGTCCCGCTGTCGTCTTCATGTACGGAGTTGAGCAGCAGTCGACATTTTCTCCCATCAAAATGCATCTTACAGTTGAGCAACGCCGGCTGGATCAGTTTCCCATCTGCGAGCCAGTCCACATCGGTGTCTTTTGGTCCAATGATGTGACACTCAAACAAAACAGTCTCTCCGGCTTTGGCTGTGATGTCCCTGACGGAACGGATGACGGCGAGTCCTGGCTCAACTGGTGGAGCTGGGTATAAATAAAGGAGCGGTGTGTTCAGTGAGCTTCAGCAGCAATGTTGTGAGCTAGATCCAGGTCACACTGGATGGTCTTTTTCAATTTGGAGTTGCGGCGTCGCTGTGTATGTCGTCTAACAGCAAAGTAAATTGAGCTGATTCTTACAAATGACAAAAAGCAAAGCGTACCTTTCACCTCCAGCTTTCCTTCACACTGCTTTGTTCCATATTCATTAATGATCTTACAGGTGTAAATCCCAGAGTCTGACCTCATGGCCGACTTGATGGTCATTTCAAAAGTGCCGTCTTGAGTTTCACGAACAACATGGCGTGGCCCCGTTTTTACTGTCACTCTGTCCCTGAGCCTGCGAAGAACGAAGGGAACACTTGTTGCTGATTTCAAACGAGGCACAAATCACTCATACGCCACGCTCATTTTGTTCAGATTGAATTTATGTAATAAGGGATGACCAAGCACACACTTTCCAACAACAACTTCTATTCTGGCTGGTATGAAGAGGGCGGGAGGGTGGGATAGATTGTCCAGAGCTGCCAGTGTTATGTTTAGCACTTTCTTTTCTGCTATTGTCTCTTGAGAATCATGACTAATAACAGAACCTGCCTGTGTGAATCAGCCTATTCTTGTGTCCCGTATTAGTCTTATAAAGGGTAAGACTTATTCTATATTTTTCTTCCTGTTGAGCAGACACCAGCACAATGTGTTGGTCCATCTCTTGGTGATGTTCATCTTGCCCTTTAAGGCTCCTTACTGCTCAGAGGTGAGCCCTTTTGTTGGAGGCTGTCCTCACTAACAGCAGCAGCGAAGCACCACTGGATGGTGTCTTAGTTTTCTATTAGTTCAGCCAAAATGTATGTTTCTGGGCACTGCGCAGGTCCATGACTGAAAAAGGAAAGCTTGTCATTCTTCCCTTCCTCCTATTAAAATGTTTACTGAGTCTGACAATCTCTGGCCACAGCCCAGAGATAGTCAGACTCAGTAAACATCCTGAGTCCTTTCATGGATGCGTTAAAGCTGCATGCACATGAACACAGTGTCAGCTGAACAAGCTTGCTCATGGTTTCAGGGTTAGCCATGTCCCACACAAGCAATGAGTTTTAGTCATTTGATGAAGTGATAGGACCTACCAATAGAGCATGGGTTTGGGTTGTCCACTTATTCGGACAGACATGGTGACCTCCTGTCCTTCAATGACAGCTTGGTCACTCATTGTTACCTGTTTGAAATTCAATGCAAGTTAGAGGTTGAGAGATGTCTTTCTACCTGTAAGTTCTATTTTATAGATGTGTTGATGAGATGACCACACTACAGATATAATGTTCATACAGGAAAATGAATATTGACACAGTCAAGGACACCCTGTACACAGCACGTTATCATGCAGCATTTTGCGACGGAACAGTCAAAGAGTTGAGTAAGTGTCAACGCTGAAAAAGAGAAATGTCATACTCTGAAATAAACTAGGCAGATTTAGCTAATGAGCTGTGGTGACTCTCACCAAGAATGCAGGAGGTTTCCTGAATTTTGTGTCAATAGCTCGCCTTGGCTCTGGCACTTGAAAGTCCATGCCCTCCTCCAGGGGACTGAGATACTCCTCATCAGATGTAATAGGGCTGCTGATATCCATGGGCACACCCAGGTTTCCTTTCGGCTCCTGTACGGACACTTCAAAAGCAGCAGGTTTTGCACCATGGTTAACTCCATGACACATCCCTTTACTCATGTACATCCTATATGAAGGTTTTATTTTGCATCAGTAAACTTTATATTTGGTTACAGGGAGCACATCACAATAAGAACAGAGGAGTTCAATGAGTTTTAACAAAGGAACGAAAAAAAAAAAGAAAACTAAGAAACCCTGTGAAACATAATTACAATTTCAGATGTCAAAATGTGATATCCAAACAATACTGGATTCGCAGTGAGTGGGGCCGCTGTGCCAAAGTGGGCAATTTATAGGTTCAGCTTTGCCTCTGAGTTGCTATGGTAACTATAAGTGAGGCTGTTCAGCTGGAATTCATGGCACACACATTGTGCTCAGAGAGATAACAACAAGGGAGCTGGAGAGAAATGGACTGAAACACAATGCCGTTGTGGAAAGAAACTGCAAGGTGTGTGTGTGTTTTTTGTTTTTTGTGTAGCTGGACAACAGGCGCTTTTAAATCACCACCACAGATTTAAAATTATCATTATGTTGGCTTGTTTTTGCCTACGTAGGATGTGCTTGAATTCATCTACGAGACACAGACCTGCTGCTATTTTGATCTCAAAAACAATTTCTATTATACAATAATAGCTGACTTAAAGTCCAGCGTGCTGACTTACCTGCTTTAACTATAAGGATGGCACTGCTGGAGGCTTTGCCCATCTGATTAACAGCAGTTACACAGTATTTTCCGCCATCACTTGTTTTAGCTGATTTGATGAGCATACTGTGTCGTTCACCCTCCACTTTGACTGAGAAATTTGGAAAGTTGGTAACATTGCTGTTGTCTTTTGTCCAGGTAACTATCAAGGGGAAAAGAAACACAGGATAATCAAAGCAACCGAGGGGTTTCTGTTTTTATAAAGACTGAAGCGGTTCAAGAGGTTACCTTCAGGAATGGGCGTTCCGGCAATGATGCATTTTAGCAGCACATCTGCACCAGCAGATGCGGCAGTGTCTTGGAGGGGAAATTCAAATACAGGAGCTTCCATTGGGTCTTCTCCGGCAGACACATAAGAATCATCTGAAGAATCTGCACGGTTTAACAAAAGAAAAGCCTGAAGTCAATTTTTCCAGCAAACCCCCTCTAGTAAGACAGCAGTAATTGCTTGATTAATCACAAAAACAAAGCAGACTGGAGCTTCACACTACTACAGCAAGCGTAATGAGAGAAACACAACACATCTAACCTAACTCTGGAGACATGGGTCGAGGGCGACGGTTTTTGCCTTTGGTCTTGTGCTGTTGCCCCTCTTTGGCAGTAGTCTGTATTCGCACAGGCTCATGTGTCTTCGGAGGAACATCTACTTCCATCTTTTCATCTTCGACAATAATGGTTGGGACATTGATCTTAGAGGGTGGTTTGGAGAGCTCCACTTCCATTTTCTCCTCTACTGGAGTGACTGGCGACATCCTTGGGGGTTTTAAAGGAGGTTGCAGGGGTAGCTCTTGTACGAAGGCCCTTTTTTGCAGCAGTGGACTTTCAGGCCTGCCTTCAATTTTTCTCAATACTGCTTCTATCGGGGTTTTTCTCCCTGAAGTTTGATCCTTTAGTGATATTTGCACCTGAGATTCATGGGTGTGCGACGATTCCTGCATTCGAGATACTCTTTGAACGAGCGGACTTGGTGGCCTTCGCTCAACCTTGCGAAACATCATCTCGGCAGTGTTTCTGCTTGGTGACTCTTCCCTTTGTTGATGACATATTGCTGGTGATGATGATCTCTGAACGATTTCTGTAACAGGACTGACTCTACTTAATTCTCTTAATGTTCGCTGTCCAGGTAGGTCAGATAACTGCATTGACTCTGGGGTGCCAGCCACCTCCCCAAATCTGCTGAACGTTGTTCCGGTGCTTGCTGTCTTTTGGGGTTGGGATTTATGCTGTTCTGCCTGTGTTTTCTGTTCTTGCTGCATTGGTTGCTGACTTGAATCCTTTTCTCTCTGTTGCTTTGCCCACTGGGTACGTTCCCTTTCTTGAAGCTTTTGGAGGACCTGTGGAGGGATAGGCTCAATTTTTCTTAAAGGCTGACGCTGCCTGCTCTTTAGAGTGAGCTGTTCAGTTGAAAATGATTTCTTCATATGAGGTTTTCCAACAAGCTTCTTAATGCGTTGAAGTTCTTCTGTGAACTTATTCTCAATGTCCTGGACTTTTTGAGAGTAACGAGGTTTGTCCTCCAGTGAGGCAGCTCTCTGTCTAAACATGGATCTTCGCTCAGCAGCATCCTCTTTCAGAGCCTCCCTAAGATCTTCCCTTGAACTTTCTCTAGAGATGCCCAACCGGCTTCCTCCATCATCTGAATCAACCGATCCAGCACGATTGAATCCTGCCCAGGATCTTCCTGAAATGGAACCTTCTGGAGTGTCAAGGCTGCGTCTCCGCTCTTCTAAATCACGGACTTTCTCAAAGACCTTTGAGCTCGCCCTTGTAAGTTTCGGGGATGGTCTGAGAGTAAACTCTTTTCGGGAGTACTCGCTCACTGGAGTCTGTGGGCGGGAGTCCTGGGTGTTACTTTGGGAGACAGATTTTGGTTTCTTAACCTTTTCTTCAAACTCCTCAGGAACTGTATCTTGGTAATCAGTTGGCACAACGATTTTCTTTCGCAAGCTGATAGGCGTTGTTGAGCCCGAGCGATTTGGCATTGGAGAGGTAGAGGGGCGTTTGATGAGTCTTGGAGATGGGGGTGGGAGGACTTGTGGTGGAGATTCTCTGGAAAAATCTTCTGACTGACTCCTGAAATAGAGGATTTGAAGCACAATCTGTTGGAGTCAGTTGGAAGTTACTAATTCTGCTTGATATTGTATTTTAGTAAAGAATATGAGTCCAATACAATGAGCACATTAAGGTCTGGATGTTTCTCTCTTGCCTGGTTGTGTTTGAGTGATCCTCATCTCCAAGTGTTCTATTATCATCTTCTGCACATTTGTCCATCACTGCATCTCATGTAAAGTGGAGACATGACAAATTGTACAAGTGAGCAATCAGGCATTTGGAGAGCAAATCAATGTTTTCATTTAAACAAGGGATCAAGTGACTAAATGTTTCTCGTCCTGATGAAACCACAGAGAATTTTGTCTTCAGTTAGTGTGAGCTCTACAGAGCATTTTACCTTCGAGCCTGTTGTGCTGGCTTTCCTGTCTACAAACTCTGCTCTCATCTCATCATTGTGGTCCAGCCAAGGCAGGCAGCTGTCTCATACTATTTATCCACAATCAAACAGACAAGCGACTATATGCCACTATCAAGCAATTAGCAGCTGAAAAGCCAGATAATCCAAAATTTGACCAAAAGCTGAGCAAGTGTTAAGCTGACATTCAACATGTAGACACAAATATAAAGATAAAAGCTTTTTTTCGTCCATAGATTTCTGCAGAATAACTTTATTATTTTTGTGCTTTCAGTACAAATTATTTAAGTGTAAATAAATACTCCTATGAAATTTTTTGAACATCAATTAGTGTACAAATGTTGCCGTAATGTTGCTGTAAAATTAGGAAATGAGCAACAAAAACAATATTTTCTAGTTAAAATAGATTAAAAGTTGCCCACAAGAAATCTTTGAAACAGGCCCATTGTAGATACCTTTCTGCACATCCTGGTCCTCAACATCCTCGCTATCTTCTTTGGTCTCAAATTGGTCTCCACCTTCATCCTCTGTTGTTTCGGAATCTGATAAAATCAAATAAGAAATAAAAAAGATTAAAAAACAAACACTAGGTCAAATTAGTGTTTGGAGAGGTGCACATGGACACAGTGACACTAGCTCCATCAGTGACAAGAAGAAAATAATAGTTGCATGCTATAGGAGCGCAAAAGTTTCCTGTTGCAGGAGTCTTGTGTTGGTGTTTGGTCAGGGCCAACTGAAGATTCCCCGTGGACAGTAAAGGTGGCACCACTTAAACACCTTGCTAAGAGTCATCACATTTGGTTGTGGAACCATTTGGCACCACGGCAAACAGCAAGACAGTTCCTTCTGATCAAGTTGGCCTAAATTACCATATTATATATTTCAGAAAGTGGAAATTCAACATGACAATTACATTGGTTATGTAGGTTTTAGTCTACAAAGGCAGTTGTTGTCTTGTCTTTGGAAAGATTGTCACCTCAGGGTCTCATTAGTGTTCAGTAGTGTAGTTAATGTACTTAATTTGCTGCAGCTGAGCTGTTGCTGAGTCTTTAAAATTCATAATTATATCATCTTCAGAAATGCAATCCAACAGCAATGAGCAAACTACATCCAGGAATTTTCAGCAGGAGCTCAGCTTCATGTCTCCTAAACCCTTTCAAACCTAAAAAACTGTTCCAGCTGTATCATCTGAAAGATATGGCTGTTTTTCTCATAATGAAAATTCAGTCATTGGTATACCTCAAAATAGAAAGCACTATTGAGTCACTGGCATCCCAGCAGCTCTCATGAGGTGTTTGCTTCACAGTAGGTGAAAATTCTTAAAAATAAAACAACAATCTGTTGTTCCCTTGCAGTAAAAGAACACTATAGTATAATAAGGGAATATGGAAATGCTGATATTAATTCAGTGTAAAAAGTAAATCCAACA